>NC_053393.1:195780498-195922269 GCF_905171765.1 Bufo bufo
TCTTGCATTAGGAGGAACCCAGGGCCAACCGCACCAGCATATGGTCTCACAAGGGGTCTCAGGATCTCATCTCGGTACCTAATGGCAGTCAGGCTACCTCTGGCGAGCACATGGAGGGCTGTGCGGCCCTCCAAAGAAATTTCACCACACACCATTACTGACCCAATGCCAAACCGGTCATGCTGGAGGATGTTGCAGGCAGCAGAACGTTCTCCACGGCGTCTCCAAACTCTGTCACGTCTGTCACATGTGTTCAGTGTGAACCTGCTTTCATCTTTGAAGAGCACAGGGCGCCAGTGGCGAATTTGCCAATCTTGGTGTTCTCTGGCAAATGCCAAACGTCCTGCACGGTGTTGGGCTGTAAGCACAACCCCCACCTGTGGACGTCGGGCCCTCATATCACTCTCACGGAGTCTGTTTCTGACCGTTTGAGCAGACACATGCACATTTGTGGCCTGCTGGAGGTCATTTTGCAGGGCTCTGGCAGTGCTCCTCCTGTTCCTCCTTGCACAAAGGCGGAGGTAGCGGTCCTGCTGCTGGGTTGTTGCCCTCCTACGGCCTCCTCCACGTCTCCTGATGTACTGGCCTGTCTCCTGGTAGCGCCTCCATGCTCTGGACACTACGCTGACAGACACAGCAAACCTTCTTGCCATAGCTCGCATTGATGTGCCATCCTGGTTGAGCTGCACTACCTGAGACACCTGTGTGGGTTGTAGACTCCGTCTCATGCTACCACTAGAGTGAAAGCACCGGCAGCATTCAAAAGTGACCAAAACATCAGCCAGGGAGCATAGGAACTGAGAAGTGGTCTGTGGTCACACCACCTGCAGAACCACTCCTTCATTGGGGGTGTCTTGCTAATTGCCTATAATTTCCACCTGTTGTCTATCCCATTTGCACAACAGCATGTGAAATTGATTGTCACTCAGTGTTGCTTCCTAAGTGGACAGTTTGATTTCACAGAAGTGTGATTGACTTGGAGTTACATTGTGTTGTTTAAGTGTTCCCTTTATTTTTTTGAGCAGTGTATATATAATATAGCTTACAGTGAATTACTGTAAATACTTCTGAAGACTCCAGCAGGCTCAGGATCAGTGCTCTGGGCAGCTGGGCTCAGGGCTGGAAGTGGGCACCGCTCTGCAGTTCAGGAGGGAGACCAGGGCTCGGCTCACCCTAGCCTTCCAATGCCTCCGCGTGACATCAAGGCGCGCGGCGTATGCAAAGGGCAGGGGAGGTTGGGAGGAGGAGCAAGCAAGTACCATATTTTTCGCTCCATAAGACGCAACTAGGTTTTAGACGAAGAAAATAAGAGAAATTTTTTTTTCATTACACCTCAGGTCAGACCACCAATCAGATCCCCAATATTAATCAGACTTCAGCTCACAGCCCCAATCATAGTGCCTATGTTAATAAGACCTCATGACCCCCATGCCTCATATCAGTCCTCCATGCCTCATATCAGCCCCCAGCCATATGTAATCAGTCCCCAGTCATATGCAATCAGCCCCCAGCCATATGCAATCAGCCTCCAGCCATGTTATAAGCCCCCAGCCATATATAATCAGCCCCCAGCCATAATTCAGCCCCCAGCCATATATAATCAGCCCCCAGCCATAACGCAGCCCCCAGCCATAATGCAGCCCCCAGCTACAATGCAGCAGCCCCCAGCCATAATGCAGCAGCCCCCAGCCTCAGATCACAAAAAAATAAATAAAGCACTTACCTCTCCTGCTCCAGGACGCCGCCGCTCCTCACCGCCCATGATCTTCTTCCATCTAGTGTTGGCTGTGCTCTGTGAACCGGTGCGCCCAGCGTGCGGTCAAAGAGCGCCCTCACGCTGTGCTCAGCCTTCACAGCCGACAGCAGAGGACATGGAATCGGTAAGTACAGAGCTTTCACCGCTTCCTGGTCCTCCGGTACTAATGAGCGATTCCATAATGGAAGCGCTCATTAGTATTCGCCCCATAAGACACAGAGGCATTTTCCCCTCACTTTGGGGGAAAAAAAGTGTGTCTTATGGGGCAGTGGCCAGCGGGGCTCAAGAGGCAGCTGCCTTGGGCCCCCCTGGAGCAACTGGGCCCAGGGCAGCTGCCCCTTTTGACCCGCGTTAAAGACGGCCCTGACTATATAGCATTGTGGGTAAGCCCAAAAACCAGGGCACCATCCAGGGTCTTGTGATCCTCTGTCTTCATCTTCCTTGTCTTATTTCTCTCCCTAGTGCATGCCATATAAACAAAACTGTAACAACTATGAAATTGCTGTTTTTTCCTATCTCCCCTGAGATAAAATGCATAAAACTTTTTAATACATAATGTGCACCCCAAATTGGTGTCAATAAATATGCAAGACTTTATAGGCTATGTTAGAAGAAATTTAGAAAAGTTGTGGCTCTGGAAAGATGGTGATGAATAAGCGAAATGAAATAAGCATGATGAATAAGCGAATAGTGTGCCATGAAGGCCAAACAGAGCCGTTTACTTAATGGGGTTAAATAGGGATTTATATTGCACACGTATATAAAGCATTACAGGACTACATGTTATTTGCATTGATACTGAACAGAGGTGTAGCAAGAAATAATTCTCCTATGTAAAAACGAAGAGAATCAATAGTTTTATCCTGCATCAATGACCATCAGCATCACTTGCACAGGTATACAGGTAGTGATAATGGAACTAACCTTTTTTTATATTGCATAAACATATTCCGCATCACAATACAACTGAAAGAGTACCAAACAGGTTGAATGAGAAGTAATGAAAACAAATAAACAAACAAGGCAAACATAATAGAGATCCATGCCCTACAGTGGGGTAACTCTAGAGTTACCAGCAGGGGTGCACAAGCCTTCCTGCCGCCTGAGGCGAAAACTGAAACAATGCCCCCCCCCAATGACAATTTCTTAACCTAACCCCTTCAGCTCATGGCCCTTTGGCTGTTCCCCTCTTGCCACTACCTGGTGCTGCCTGAGGCGATCGCCTCACCTGGCCTCATTGTTGGTGCACCCGTGGTTACTAGTATATAACAGTGTCTTTAAAAGAACTTTCTGCTTTGGACAGTCCCCTTAGCAATAAAGTATATGTTTTCAGTTTCTCTGCAGTATCAACACACAGACTAAACTAAGAAACTAGATTAAGCTTTATGTTTCACCCTTTGAAGTTATTGGTTTGTCTGTGCAATGGAGGACAAAACAGCTCCTTCAGAGACCTTTGTAACTGGTCTCCGTTTTGGCCAAGAAATTAGTATCTTGAACAAGGCCTCCCATTCTATTAACTAAAATATTCTAATGGGTAAATGTGAAAATAAGTTTTCTAAAGTGAACAATCCTTTTAAGCAAAGGAGCTAAGAGGGCAAAAGGGTATTGATTGACATATTGTGTAAATTGCAACAGATAAATCTAAAAAGGTCAAAAAGTTTTTTAGCTCGGTTGAGTTTTAAGTGTGTGATTTTTATTTATTTTGTTTTGTGTTGCAAGGATAGACATACTGTAGCAAACAATGTTAGAAGGCTTTCTTAGCCCACTATAACCCCAAGAAATAGTCATTTATACACAACTGTGATCTTACTGGCCATTTTATGCCATTTTTTTTATTTAAGTGCAATTGCCCTACTGCACCAGAAGCATTTCTTTTCCAATTAAATTAACAATTTTTGTGACACAAGCAGAGGATTTCCAAATTAAAATAGAAATGCATTAAAGATTGGTGTATATTGCAAGTTAATAAAAAAAAATTTTTAGCTTGTTTTTTGCCACACAACCCAAGTTCGAAGTGAGAAAATCCCTGGTACAACACACATACTGGGCTCAATTACTAAATGACTGACATTTTACACACCAGTCTTAGGGATGTATTACACCAACAGATTACCTGCCAGATTTTCTGACCAATCATTGGTCAGATGGCCAATTACATACATAGATCTTTTGTTAAACACACCAACTATTGGTCTGATTGTACAGATATTGGTCAGATAGTCTTTAGAAAATACCTAATGGCGTAAGATGTGACAAATAATTAAATTGGCCACATGTCATGTGCTAGAAACTTAACCTATGCAAACAAGGAGTGGAGTAGATTTTAATTATAATTTACCCCAGTTTTCTGGTGTAAAGTACTGTAAATGATGGCCTTGTCCCTTTTGCCAAGCTTTATCCTCTTTTTCTTTAAAAAAAAAAAAAAAGGGGAGATAGCATCAGCAATTTTTTGCTGTTTGTGCAAACATTTGTAACTTTTGTATGCCAGTGTTCAGCCTTAGGGCCAAGAAAACTCTCACATTTCAAGATTGGTCCAAATGTACTGTTTTTCAGTTAACTAGTTTAATACTAATCTTTAAATATACCTTACTAACTTTTAGCTCACTGCATTATTTGAAAGATCATCTCTTTCCAGGTAATGCCTTCAGACAGAGATGTGCACAGATATCATAGGGCTACATAGTGAGATAAACAAAAAAATGCTCTCGGCCGCACACACTTTGCTCAACTTTAGGATTGAAAAAGTGGAACAGATGCTTCATAAGTCTGCCATGCAAATCTGCCATGAGTCAAAGAGTAAGTCTGCGTATCCTACTTCTCCTTCCCACACAGAAAGTGACTGACAGGTTGGCCTGTAAACAAACGCATACAGAAAATTTAGCAGAATTTTGACAGGTTTCTATATGAATTTGATGATAACGTTCAGGGAAATTTTATGGACACTGCTCCTCTGGCCTAAACTCACAGCATCATTTTGACTTATGATGCTGTGACTTCCTTCCTGATCGCATGTCTACTGTACTGTACTCACAGAATGCCATGAGTACAGTACACAAGAGCTATGGTCAGGCATTATTAAATCAATATGATGCTGTGAGTACGGCTTACAGAAACAATGTTTGGTCCGGGAAATGCAGCCATCACTCAGAGTGTATTTCCCAGACTGAACACACCTGTGTTAAACTTGCCTAATATCTTTAAATACCAGCCTCCCACCCCCCCCCCCCCCCCCCCCCAGTAATTTGTTTTTTCCAGACTAGGAAGAAGTGCAGATATACATGCTAAATTTCAGATTTCAATTAGCAATAGAAGAAAAAGTGGGTGGTCTTTAGGGCAATTTAAAGAGTTCTTTCATTAAAAAGTTTTATAATGAATAATTGCTCAATGTATAAATGGAAAATGGGAGCGATTGTTTAAAAATCCTCATTAATGCATTTCATAACCATACTTCCGAATGCTATACTAACATAAACTCAGACATAGAAATATAATTTCTTATATTCCTCCTTCTTGGTCAGGGAAAATTGAAATGGTAATGGCCTTACTTAGCCCAATTATAGTTAAAGAGGGAGAACAAATGCAGATAATTTCTCAGTGCAATAATTTATGGAAAGACTGTGATTTCTTTGAAAGTTCTGTGTCACTGCATGGCACTCATCCATGTTCCCTTTCTACACCTGTCAAGCAACGACCACCTCAAATAGTTTCACCGTTCATTACTTGTTAATTGTCATTAATAAGTGACAAGTGACATTATAGAGATTTAATGGTGAGAGACCAGAAAGAAGCCACTCATATTCTAATGAGCTGACTCCTGTGTGCCCTCGATTGTTACTGAAATGAGAGGCTGTCCTCACTGTTCAGAACTTCAATTACTCTAGGAAATAGTCTGTATTAATTTTATGTGTGCATAGATACAACTTGTTTAAACATAAGTGCCATAAATCATCAAAACTCCCTATAATTGACCTTTTATCACAAACTGCACACCCTAAAGGCTACATTCACTAAACTGCATATTTTTCACAAGCGTTTTCAAGTCTCCTTATCAAATGGATTTTGATCTTAGCCAGGTTTGAAAAGAAATAGCAATTTTCCCTTTTATTTTTACATTTCCTTCTAATTCTTTGGCTTTAGGAGATATCAAAGAGTTCAAGGTCTAGATAATTAAGACATTCATCCTTTAATTGTATTGTGATCTTGATTGCAAAAGCTGCATACATATATTAAACACCTATGGAAATTAAGCTTAAAGCACTTTAGAAAGTATATTTTTTTGTAAATGTTTGCCTTGAAGGCCAGTAGGCGATGCCTCAGAAGCTTTGCATTCTTTATTAGGTTATGATCTGAGTCCTGTGACATGATTGCTATGAAAGTGTGGGTTAATAGACTATTTTCATATAAAGCAATGTAATGGTATTATAATGCAAAAGTGATTGCAAAAGTGATTGGCATAGTGATAACTATATACAGGTTCTGTTTCTAAAGAAACATGACTGAGTTTTCCGAGCTCTGTTGATTCTTTAAAAACAAATTTCAGGGGGCAGATTCACGTTGGCTCCTAATTCGTGCCTTTGGAGTCCTTTTAGTAAATGCAGTTGTGCTTACTAATTCACTGCTTAGGATGCCTGTTTTACTGGCTGTCTGCACCTTTCACCTCACCCCTCCATGTGGGTATGGCTGCCAGAGCACTCACCAGAGCCAGCACCGTCTTAATGATCCTTCTTGACAATCCTGGCCGCAGAGTCGGTGATGTACAGTCCACTCCACGGAGGCTGAGGCCTGTCTTTCATCTGCTCTGCCTCTCACTGCCCGTAATGTGTATGCACTTCCTCATGCTCTTAAAAAGGTGCCTTGCTCAGGTCTCTCTCGGTCATCATCTGCTTTGATGCCACAGCAACCAATGACTGTGCACAATGGTGACTTGCCCCCTTGCATCACATCAATTGGTCATGTGACATAAGCAGGACAGGGCACTGCTGCAGCCAATCATTGGCTGCATTGGTGTCAAAGCTGATGTTTACAGCATTGTACCTGAGAGAGCGATGGGTGAGTGAACGAAGAAGCTGGGACACGGCGGCAGGAAGCAGCTAAGTATGCTTCTCTTTGCAGGTCTGGCCAGAAGGAAAGGTCTGCTAAAAGAGCCCTTTAAGGCAAGCAAACTCTTTAAAGGGTCAGTGTGCTTGCATCTTAATCTTCCCCAGCCTATGGATGGCTACTTCAGGGTATTTAAGGCACCATCTCCTGTGGGAGGGTCCCCGAGCAATAGTTTCTAGCTAGCTAGCTTTCTGCAAAGGTGCGCAATAGTCTTGTTTGCCAGCTGTTGTACTGAACTCTGCCTGTTTCTGAATTTGACCCTTCAATGCCTGACTTGACCTCTGCCTTTTCCTTGTTTTTACCCTGTGCTGTCCATTCTGAACATTGGACTGTTTACTAGATTGTTTGTATGCTGCCTGAACAGACCTTAGCTTATTGTAGGCAGCCACTGAACAGATTATACAAACAGGTAGCAGCCTGGTAATAACCCCGGAAGCAGAGTACATATCCCTGTATAGAGTTAGGGTTAAAGGGTAAAGACCTGGGGGTGCTAACTGACTGCTACTACCAGGGAGTATTGCCTGGCCTATAAGGCTCCCTACACCAGTTCTGGGGCTCTCCATTAGAAGAAACAGTTTCTATTGTGGCCTATGGCATATCAGCTAGCCATCCAAGGATCCTGCCCTGACAAATCCCAAAACAGTTGCTTGCAGATGGCTCTGCTTTGACTTTTGGAGAAAGCTCTTGGTTTGCCTAATATCCTTACTGATGTTTCAAGGCTTGTTAAATGGTTGGACACTGACTATAGAGTAGCCGTACAGCAGTAAGTAGTTCCATCCACTACCAAATGGGTGAAACGTCGGTGGAGCTACTGCAGAAAAGCTAATCAGAAAATGCTAATCAGAAGGTGACAGGAGTCAGACCTCTGCTGATCTGATATTGATGACCTATCCTAAGATAGGGCCATCAATATAAGAATTCTGCAGACTCCCAGGGGAATCTGATTTCAGTGGTGATAGGTCCATATAAAGAAAGTTATATCACTTGAGTTTTTTGACATACACTACTGACAAAAAGGGATATTTGACTTGTGGCATTGTGAGGCTTCTTGGAAGGAAGTGGCCATTGAGCTCAGAGTGTCACAGAGTGTCATCAGCAGGATGTAACAAAGATACGGATGAAGTGGACGTCCTTTGGCCACATCCCACAAGTCGATTCACAATGAGCAGAAATGATGGCCGCTAACAATTTTGGAGAAGTCAAGGAGAGCACTATGCATCAGCCACTGTTGTCACCAGACTAGCCTTTGGTGGTGGTGTTACAGTGTGAGCAGGTGTGTCTAGTCAATACAGAACTGCCCTACACTACAGTGAAAAGCCCATACTACTTGAATAAGATTATTAATCCAGTCATTGTGCCTCTTCATGAACAACACAGGCCTAATTTCGTCTTCATGGACAACAATGCGCCAGCTCATCGAGGTTTTATCATTAGGGAACGGCTACTGGAGACTGGGGTACCTCAAATGGAGTGGCCTGTACTTTTTCCAGACCTGAATCCTATTGGAAACTTATGGGATCAACTTATGGGATCAGCTAAAATACCGTGTAGAGGCTCGTAACTCTGTAGTCTAAAACCTCAATGACCTAAGGGCTTCCCTTTAAGAAAACTGGGATGCCATGCCTCAGAAGGCAATAAGTCGACTTGCATGAGACATCGTTGTCAAGCTGTAATTGATGCTAAAGGCCACATAACAAGTTTTTGAGACATTGACATTTTTTGTGGGGGCATACCCACCACTGTTGTTGGCTTTTGTTTCAATAAATTAGTTGAGATGAAGAAATCACCATTACATGCTTCTATTTAAATGCCCTTCTTTCATGATATATCACTGTAGCATGAACTTTTTATATTTTCCATAAATTTCACCCGAAAGCCAAATATCGCTAACTTTTTGTTAGTAGTGTATGTTGTTTATGACCATAGTTACAGCTCCAAACCTCAGCACTGCATGAACAGTACCAGACACCAGTCCAACCTTCTGCTATACATACATATGCAGGGCTTGTACAGCTTTTTTGGTAAAGTAATGACGGCTTGGGACTCTCCACCTTGGCTTGGCACAAGCCATCAGTTCTCTGAAATGTGCAGAGTCAACCCCAATGAAAGGGAGGGACTGTAGTACCAGCAACTTGTCCAGGAGCACATTTAGCATCTGCACCATTGGAGTGCACACATACCGTTTTTCATCTTTGATCGCCTCGGTGATCAATTACTGGCACAACGTGTAATGAGTAGGAGGAGGAGAATCTAGACCAATAGATGAAGAAAATTAGCGACAGCTTCCTTCTGCTGAGGTGGAGGAGCCCTGAATGCTGGAGAAGGGTTTGGGGGCCGCTGGGAGATGCAGTGGTTGCTGTGTCAGACTGTACCACTACATTAGTGCCACGTTTTTCCCAGGCCACTTTATGGTGACACTCCATGTGATAATGCATTGCTGTAGTGCCAACATATGCACCCTGGCCATGCTTCACCTTTTGCCCACAGATCCTGCATACCGCCACATTAATATCCTCCAGTGACTTTATAAAAATAATTTTACACCCACTGCCTGCCCTGTCTCTCTATAGCCTTGAACAGCTAGTTGTTTCCTGAAAGGTTTGCTCCTGAGTAGCAGATGGTCTACCCCAGGCATGTCTGGTTCCAGATCTCAAACTGCTGCCACCCTGTTGTCTCATGACCACGCTTGCACTAAGCTGGCTCAGTGGCAGGGTGCCACCCTGCCGCTGTCTCATAAGCAAGCTGCCATTCTCACCCCTGATGATGATACTGAAGCCCCCTCTTCACCCAGCTCCCACATACGATCGACTGTTTCATCATTCGCTATTGTCCTGTAGTCACTTAACCAGTCTTATTGCCATGCTACTTGCACGCCTACAGGGGGACACAGAGGACCTGTCCTCCAAATCTGGGCTGGCCAGTGGCTGCTGACTGTCCTTAATATTCTCGTCTTCGCTTAAAATCAGAGCAGAGCCGGCAGCATAGATTACTTGCCTGAAGAAGGAGCAGCAAAGGAAAGAGGCAGGTCCAGGACAGTTGAGGGCACAGATCTTGTTCCTGGGCCATGCCAACTAAGTGTGGTGTCAGTGGAACCAACCGACTCCTGGCTGTGGGTGTCTGATGTCAGTTGAGATGATGATGAAGTAGAACCATTCAAGGACAGCGGGATTAGTCATCAAAACACGACCACTGGATACAGTGGCCGATCTGGCCTGTTGCTGCGGTGACTACTACCACCCTTCCTTCTTCTGCTGCTATTTGTGCTAGCTACAGTTCGTTCCTTTGGAGGGCCCTGGCAACTGTCTGTTGGACATACTGTACAGTGACACTAACCGCATATGTAAAATAAGTTATTTAATGTTAGTGTAGACCCCCAAATAACAGTAGAACAAGAAAGGTCATTCACCCCAATTTGTAACTCAAGGCCTAATAGAATTGTTTATCTATTAAACAAGTTAAACACCCCATTAACAGTAGAATAAGACATGTTATTCACCCCAATTTGAGAATCAAGGCCTAATACAATTGTTTATCTATTAAACAAGGTGGACACCCCAATAACGTTGGAACAAGACAGGTTATTCACTCCTTTATAGGAATCAAGACCTAATGGGATTGTTAATCTATTAAACAAGGTGAACACCCCTATAACAGTTGAAGGAGACAGGTTATTCACCCAAATTTGAGAATCAAGGTGTAATATAATTGTTTATCTATTAAACAAGGTGGACACCCAATAACAGTAAAACAAGTCAGGTTATTAGCCCTAATTTGAGAATCAAGGTGTAATAGGATTGTTTATCTGTTAGACAAGGTGGACACCCCAATAACAGTAGAACAAAACAGGTTATTCACCCCTTTTTAGGAATCAAGGCCTAATGGAATTGTTTAGCTATTAAACAAGGAGGGCACCCCAATAACAGTTGAAGGAGACAGGTTATCCACCTCAATTTGAGAATCAAGGCTTAATAGAATTGTTTGTCCATTAAACAAGGTGGACACCACAATAACAGTAGAACAAAATAGGTTATTCACCCCAATTTGAGAATCAAGGCCCTATTGAATTGCCTATGTAGTAAACAAGTTGGACACCCCAATAACAGTAAAACAAGACAGGTTATTCACCTCTTTTTTTTAGAATCAAGGCCTAATGGAATTGTTTATCTATTAACCAAGATGGACACCCCAATAACAGTTGAAGGACACAGGTTATTCATCCAAATTTGAGAATCAAGGCGTAATTGAATTATTTATCTATTAAGCAAGGTTGACACCCCAATAACAGTAGAACAAGACAAATTACTCAACCCAATTTCATAATCAAGGCTTAATAGAATTGTTTATCTTTTAAGCTAGGTGGACACCCCAATAACAGTAAAAGTAGACAGGTTATTCACCCCAATTTCAGGAACCAAGCTTAATGGAATTGTTTATTAGTGTTGAGCGCGAATATTCAAATTACGAATATTTATCGCGAATATCGGAACTTCGAGAATTTGTGAATATTTCTAATATAGTACACAGTGAATAAAAGTCTACACATCCCTGTTAAAATGTCAGGTTTCTGTGCTGTAAATAAAAATTAGACAAAGATAAATCATTTCAGAACGTTTTTCCACCTTCAATGTGACCTATAAACTATAACACTCAATTGAAAAACAAACTGAAATATTTTAGGTGGAGGGAAGAAAAATAAATAAATAATGTGGTTGCATAAGTGTGCACTACCCGCTTATAACTGGCGATGTAGCTGTGTTCAGAATTATGCAATCACATTCAAAATCATGTTAAATAGAAGTCATCATACACCTGCCATCATTTAAAGTGTCTCTGATTAACCCCAAATAAAGTTCAGCTGCTCTAGTTGGTCTTTCCTGAAATTTTCCACATCCTACAGCAAAAGCCATGGTCCACAGAGAGCTTCCAAAGCATCAGAGGGATCTCATTGTTAAAAGGTATCAGTCAGGAGAAGGGTACAAAAGAATTTCCAAGACATTAGATATACCGAGGAACACAGTGAAGACAGTCATCATCAAGTGGAGAAAATATGGCACAACAGTGACATTACCAAGAACTGGACGTCCCTCCAAAATTGATGAAAAGACGAGAAGAAAACTGGTCTGGGAGGCTACCAAGAGGCCTACAGCAACATTATAGGAGCTGCAGGAATATCTGGCAAGTGCTGGCTGTGTGGTACATGTGACAACAATCTCCCGTATTTTTCATATGTCTGGGCTATGGGGTAGAGTGGCAAGACAAAAGCCTTTTCTTACGAAGTAAAACATGCAAGCCAGGCTACATTTTGCAAAAACACATCTGAAGTCTCCCAAAAGCATGTGGGAAAAGGTGTTATGGTCTGATGAAACCAAGGTTGAACTTTTTGGCCATAATTCCAAAAGATATGTTTGGCGTAAAAACAACACTGCACATCACCAAAAGAAGATTATACCCACAGTGAAGCATAGTGGTGGCAGCATCATGCTTTTTTGGGGCTGTTTTTCTTCAGCTGGAACGGGGGCCTTAGTTAAGCTAGAGGGAATTATGAACAGTTCCAAATACCAGTCAATATTAGCACAAAACCTTCTGGCTTCTGCTAGAAAGCTGAACATGAAGAGGAACATCATCTTTCAGCATGACAACGACCCAAAGCATGCATCCAAATCAACAATGGAATGGCTTCACCATAAGAAGATTAAAGTTTTGGAATGGCCCAGCCAGAGTCCAGACCTGAATCCAATTGAAAATATGTGGGGTGATCTAAAGAGGGCTGTGCACAGGAGATGCTCTCGTAAGTTGACAGATTTGGAGTGTTTTTGCAAAGAAAAGTGGGCAAATTTTGCCATGTCAAAATGTGCCATACTGATAGACTCATACACAAAAAGACTGAGTGCTGTAATAAAATCAAAAGATGCTTCAACAAAGTATTAGTTTAAGGGTGTGCACACTTATGCAACCATATTATTTTATTTTTCAATTTTTTCTTCCCTCTACTTAAAAGATTTCAGTTTGTTTTTCAATTGAGTTGTGCAGTTTATAGGTCACATTAAAGGTGGAAAAAGTTCCGAAATGATTTATCTTTGTCTAATTTTTTTACATCACAGAAACCTGACATTTTAACAGAGGTGTGTAGACTTTTTATATCCACTGTATTCGTTTTTCGAATATTCGTCATTTTTTCCATCTGAAGTTATGATTCCTCCCTGCTTAAGTTGCTTGTGAAGAAACTTAAGCAGGGAGGAATCATGACTTCAGATGGAAAAAAATGAATTTTTCCTAAACTTTGCATTGAGTTCCATCTCGATTCACTCAACACTAATCTTTAGTAGAGTTATAGATATGCAAAATGATCACACAGCAGTCTACTTTTATATTAACCTACAGATATGCAATTTTTTAGCGATTTACACATGTTGTCTAACATGGCATATTGTTTAACACCTTCCTGGCTTCCATTGTACATGTACGGGGGAAGTCGGGTCTATAAACATGGTGCCCAATCCAAAGTGCAGCATACTGCATATTTCCCACAGCAGAGACCCAAGGCTACAACACTGCCCTCCCAGGGCCAAAATAGTTTAACCGAGCAGCAATCAGGTCTTGGTCCCTCTGAAGGATCTGATGCAATCACAGCAGTAGTTCCTATGGAGGCCTGCATACCAAATCTCCCGTTGTCTGCAATGCTAATTCATTGCAGTTTATGGGACAAGCAATCTAACAATTGCTTGTTAAAGTTTCCTAAGTGGGCTTAAAATATGTGTAAATTTTTTTTAATAAATTGGGATCATTTGCACCGCCCCATCCAAAGGCACCCTATTAAAATACAAATTTATTTATTCAGTACAGTAAACATTATAATGGCAAAAAATTCAAAATGGCCGATTCTCCATTTTTCTTTTGTTGCTTCTCCCCCAATTTTTTAAATAAAAATTCTATTCAATTCAATAAAAAACAAAAATCACACGTAAAGACATACATAATTCGAAATGGCATTATTCAACACAAGAAAAACTATACAAATGTGGTATCGCTATATTCATACTTACCCAGAGAATGAAGGGAACAGGTCAGTTTTACCGCATAGTGAAGTAAAAATTAAATGAATTGTGTTATTTTTCCAATTTCACCCGATTCAGTTTGAATCTTTGCAATACTAGAAGATATCTGGAAGGACCCTAATACTTTTTGACATGACTCTACATATAAAGAACAAACATGTAGGAAGTGTAATTGCAACTTTTGTGTATACAGATCACATATATTAGCTAGGAATATCTATCAAGATTTATGATTTTCATGGCTTTTTTTATGTCATTTAACCAAATTTATACATTGCAACATATTTGTTTGAGGTAGTCATAAAATTCCCCTGTGTCCTTTACAATTAAACTTTCTGTCCTATTTTACTAACATGTATAGTTCTGTGCTCTGAGTGACTGATTGAATTTTACTTGAAATAAATCATATTTGCACATTGTAGTAATTGCATAGGGCCTGATAGAGAAACAATGCACTGAGAGGCATAATGGGAGAATTTCCCAAAAGAATCATTTTAAACAGAAGACAAACAATCCCACTTGATGTTAACAACAAAAATGACACATATGTCAATTGATGTAGCAAGAGATGATTTTACTCAGAAATCATTCTGATGCTTCTTTGAAAAATGTCACAATTCAACTCAAATAAAAAATACATTTGCAAATATGAAACAGAACGGTACACTGCTTCTAAATTCTCACCCTCTACTTTTCATACTGTTAAAAAGTAGAATTGATATAAACTATTATTGCACAGCATCTCGATTACAATGCATGTTGAGGATAGATGGATCAAATTCCCAACATAGAGCTCCTTAGAGGGAATATATTTAATTTTAGGCAGGATTGACATCACTTTTTGGTTTTACATTTAACATACACAAAAAAGTATACATTAAACATATGCACACAGCCGTCACCATAGAGTTCCATTATTTTTGCCGGACTCTGCAGGATGGAAAATGTAGTTTACTATGCTTTTGCATCCTTTTTTGCCAACATATACGTTAAACCATAGGTCAAAAAGTGATGTGAACCCAGCCTTAGTCAAATTACATGTAATGTGTCTATTCATTTTAAATATTGTATATATTTATTTTTTATTTTTAAAAACTGTCCTGGGACGGTCATAATCGGAGGCACACTCTTCCTGTATTAAATGTATACATGGACTAGCAGGGTTTGCGCAGTTTGTGGCAGTTGCAAAAAATGGGGTCTGTCAGAAAAATGTCATATATAATTGCAGTCTCCAGGAAGTGATCCTGTACAGCCCCCTCTTAGAGTCCAAGATATGACAAGCGAGAGGCCAGAGCCTTATCTACTTGACATTGAATTTTTATTCCTGTGATGATTCTGTCCCAGTCTACACAGCAAAGCTTATAAGTGAGCTGCATAACACTGGATGTGTTAGCATATCACCTGGGCTCTAGTGGCCAGTAATGTGCAGTTATATAAACAGCTGATAATTACTTAAGTCAAATAGATTTTTATCTCTAACCATACTTCTAACCTTAAAGGGGTTGTCCAAGTTATATTTATTGATGACCTATCCTCAGGATAGGTCATCAATATCAGATCGGCTGGGGTCCGACACCCGGCACCCCTGCCAATCAGCTGTTTGAAGAGAAGGCGCGCGACGTGCCAGCGCTGCCTCCTCTTCACTGTTTACCTTCTCGCCATTGCATCTGCATCGGTGAGCAGGTGTAATTACACCCAAGCCGTCCCATTCATTTCAATGGTACGGATCGCTCCTATACAAGTATATAGAAGCGATCCGTACCATTGAAATGAATAGGGCGGCTTGGGTGTAACTACACCTGCTCACCGCTGCAGATGCAACGGCGAGCAGGTAAAGAATGAAGAGAAGGCAGCGCTGGCACGGCGCGTGGCTTCTCTTCAAACAGCTGATTGGCAGGGGTGCCGGGTGTCGGACCCCAGCCGATCTGATATTGATGACCTATCCTGAGGATAGGTCATCAATAAATATAACTTGGACAACCCCTTTAAGGGTTCATTCATACGACGGTATGTATTTTGCGATCCACAAATGGATGACGTCCGTGTGACTTCCAGGTTGAATCTGTTTATTTGTTGCCCTTTTGTAACAATGCCTATTCTTGTCCGCAAAACTGACAAGAATAGAACATGTTCTATCTTTTTTGTGGGTCTGCGGAACGGACATACGGATGTGGACAACACATAGTGTGCTGTCCCCATTTTTTGCGAACCCGCTGAAGTGAATGGGTCCGCATCTGATTTACAAAAAATGGACCAAAAATAGGGTTGTGTGAGTGGGGCCTAAAGGAGTTTTCTGGGAGTTTTACACCTCTGGATAGGTCATCAGTATTTGATCGGTGGGGGTCCCACAATTGGGGCCCGCCGATCAGCTGTTTGAGAAGGCAGCAGCACTCGCCGCAGCCTTTTCCAGCTTTTTCTAGGCCGTGTGATGTCACATTCATAAGTCACGTGGCCTAGGAGCAGCTTAGCCATTTTTAAGTGAACGGGGCTCAGCTGGGATATCAAGCACTTCGGAGATAACGAATTTTACCTCGCCAGAGCCCATACATTTGAATGTTGTATGGAGACGGATCTCCGTACGATATTCAAACAAAGTTTTCACTGAAGTGACTTCAGATCTAGGATCCGGAACTTGCTTTGCTCAACACTATTTATTTAGCATATTCCTACAGTTTCAACCAAATTCCTTGTTACCTTGTTGTATGGGGCATCACATTAATAGGACATTTTATTGACATATTTCACAACATCACTGCCACTACAATTTTCTTTTACAGCTAAATATCTTTAATGGGCAATGTTCTCATTAAACATCTATAATTCTTGGTAGAGTTTTCAGTCAATTATATATAAACTGTAAAATACTGTAGTGTTCAAACATGAACATTAAGTTGTTTCTTTCCTATGGAAATGTTAATACTGACTTTTTGCACAGACGTGAATATTGGTGCTTACTTCTGAGAAGGAATCTTCCTTTTTGTATGAAATATATATTACTTGATCTTCTCAGGGCTGTTATTTATCATATAGAGCATATGCAAGAAAATATCCAATTTTCCACTCTCTACAAAATTGAATTTCTATGATCAGATGGCCATTTGCTTGAAAAATATGATCAAAACAACTTTTAAGGGTCATGCACACGGCCGTTGCCCGGCCATGCCCGTATTGCGGCCCGCAAACAGTGGGTCCATAATACACGGGCACCGTCCATGTGCTCACCGTATGACTGTATTCGTTTGAATGATTCCGCAATCCCGATGATACCGTGTGGTACAGGATGGAGACAAAGATTTGAAGTCCATGGAAACATTACAGATTTTTCTGTCCATACCTTCGCATGCACTACTTTTTTGTCGTTGTGAAGTTTTAAGTGAATGGGTCTGCGTCTGTAGACGGTGGGCACACAGTTGGTTCTCATGCATTGTGGACTGCGATTTGCTGTCCACAGCATGGGCACGGTCTGCACATGTTTGTGTATGAGCCCTTAGCTGGGGGTTCAGAGTCGAGACTTAAAGCAATCATCTGATTGTCAGGCCAGCTTCAATTGAAAAAAAGGGTTGCTCTGATGAGAATCTCCTTCATATCATGACAGCAATTGTATAACTGGATACCTAACCTATACACAAAGGGCTATAATAGAAGCAAAATAAATGTTAAAATCCATTGGTTCATTACCTGGCCTTATAGAGATTTTAAAAAATTATAATTTTATATTTCACATTTAAAGAAAAGATGGTCGTAAAACTCAAAAAATGGGAAGTTTATTCACTTAGTAAGCATTTGAGGCCACCACAGGAAATTATTCTGGGGGCCCAACCACAAACTTTTCTGAGCTTGTATAAGTTCACAGCCTGCATCAGTGGATGAGTTGGCGGAGCATTTGTCATGAGTACAGGGTACGAGAGGTAAGCTCCAAGAAGTACCTCTGCCTCGGCCAGGGTAGTTAGATACATGATCAGGGCAGTGAACTGAACTACTATTTTAAAAATTAATTAATTTTTAATCAATAATACATAGAAGTAAGTTGCAACATTTGGGTTCTCTCTGTGTGCCATACTGTTTTTCATAAGCTACATTTATCCCCACAGTCCAAAGTCCCACAATTCTCTCCTGTAATTAGTGAAACCTTTTGACCCTGATAATGCTATACATTAAATTACAGAGCACAGAAGATTACACGTGTGTGCATTTTGTCATATATAATACAGAGCACAAAAATAAGAGCAATGCAATTTTCTTTTATTGTGATAGCAGCTAAAATAATTTAGATAAACTACAATCTTGTGAGGCCACACACTAGCTAAATGAAAGACAAGCTAAATGAAACGAGAAGATTGTGTATTAAGTAATGGTAAATGGTGTATATACAAATCTCAGTTTACACCAGTGGGATTACCCTTGAGAACTTTGATCAAGAATGATAACATATTCATGGGAACAACAATAAAATGTTTTTGGCAAACAGGAAAGTCATTAAATCTTCCCATGTATACTAATTGAAACGCACAATATAAATCTGATTGTGTCAATAGAGAAGATGTATCAAGTCAAGTGTTTAGAGAGCTGAATCAATATCCAAGTTAAGAGCACCAGTGTTATTATATTGATCAAAACCTAAAATCAATGTAAATGTTACTTCTATGATACCATTTAATGATATTAAAATGTAACAAATGTTTGAATAGTTGAAGCAGTAGGCGGCATGAAAATTATTTCCTTGATCCTTCCCGAGAAATTGGTTAAAGATTATTTTAGATTGTTCTTTCTCTTTCATTAGCAAATAGGCCATTTGGCCTCTTGTTCTCTGATATATGAATAATCTTAAATAATAAAAATGAGGTCAACTCATATAAGTGTGTTAGAATATCTGTGAAAACTGACAATGTGTGCAAGACAAATTAATGAAAACATTAAATGTGGACAAATTGTGCAATATTCATTTATTTCACGTGTAACTTACATGAACCTCACTTGTGAAAAGTTGTCCTAGGTGGGGCAGGAGAAGCAGGCATAGTGGGTTATTTATCATTAGTGGGTAATTAGCATAAAAGGTGTGTACTGCACAGAAAAGTAGCAGGACTGACACTAGTGCATGTCAATGAGCCCAGTGGGTCATGAAAAATGAGTATGTGACCAATTAGCATATTCAATTTGGTATTGGAGTGATACTGAGAAAAATTGAGTAATGTGCAGCCAAAATTGCAAAGGTGCATATAGATACTATTTTCTATCAATGGAAGTTTCAATAATCTTGAATTGATTTGAGGAAAACAGGTAAAATCTCTCTCTATAATTTAGGCTAGTTTCACACTAGCGTTTGGGAGATCTGGCAGACTGTTCAGGCAGGGAACAGCCTTCTGAGTCTCTCTGGATCTGGCATTGCTGGGAGCTATTTGACTGCTGTCCGCCCCCGTTAGCTATAATGGGGCCGGACGGCATGCATGTAAGCTTCCAGCTGGAACAGTCTGCTGGATCTCCAAACGCTAGTATGAAACTAGCCTTACTAAGTTTAGGGAAGAAACGGAAGGGTCATGGACAAGTTGACATAAAAACAAAGCCGTTCTGACCATAAGACTGTAGCAAAGCCGTTCTGACTGTCAGACTTTAGCAACCATCAGTTGCATATAGCTTATGGCAGTAGGCACTATCCAGCCCTCCTAGGAAGGGAACCCTGATGTGGCTATCAATGGCAAACAATATGTGTTCAGTGAAACCAGGTTCTGCCTTTGTACTAATGATGACTGCATCAGAGTTTGCAGTAGGGCTGGAGGGCACCTTCTGCCATCATACTTAGTGGGGAGACAAACAGAACCAATACCAGGTGTCATGGTGTAGGGTACTATTAGCTACCATGGCCGTGTCTGCCTGTTCTGACCATTCCTGGTGTTCATGGAGGGAAAATTGACCAGCTTTCAGTATGTCCAGGACATTGAGGAACCAGTCCTCTGGTGTTCCAAAAAGATCACACATCTGCTTAATGCCTGCACTACACGATGTGCTCCTCTGGGTATCAAGCAGCTCCCTTGTCCAACTCAATCGGCAGATCTCTCCCCTATCAAGGATGTTGGTGACTGGACCATGGCAGAACTTTTGGTCCAAGTAAAAAGAGCTTTGAATGATATACCATAGGAGAATATCCAACATCTGCATGATTGTTACCATGCCACAGTGCCAACCTGTATTGCAGAAAGAGGAGATGCCACCCAGTATTATATAAGCTGCTACAAAATTCTAAATACAATGTGCATCACCTTGGTTGTGGGATCAATGTCCTAGCACCACTAGCAGTTAATACTTTGTCAATCTCAGCTCAATTGCATTGTTTTCCAGGTGTTTTTATTTTTTTTTATTTTCTGGTAGTATATTTATTCGTCATGTATTTCAGCACTTGACAGATCCAACTTGTTAGTTCCCAGGGTCTATTGATTTGTGGCTATTCTGTTTTATACGCACTTCTACTTCTGTCTTGTGGCAAAGGTGGCATCCTATGACAATGCCACATTCAAGGGGGTTTTCCGGGCGTCAGATATTGATGATCTATGCTCAAGGTAGGTCATTGCTATCAGATTAGCAGAGTTCTGACACCTGGAACCCCTACTGATCAGCTATTTTCAGTGGCCACCAGTGCTGGATATAACACTCTGAATGAAGTCGGAAGCATACTACACTTTGAACTGAGCTGTGATTTCACTTCCATTTAAAGTTTAAAGGCACCTTTACATGAGTAGATAATTGATTATACTGAGCAACAAAGGAGTTATTATTCGTGTTGATGTTTGAATGGCAACCATTTAGATGCGCAGAGTACTGGTATTCTGGACGATGAGCAATGATTTAGGTGTTTACATGAACGATCGCAAAAATGTCAAACTAAATGATTATCACTTGTCGTTCGATCATTTGCGTTTACACTACTCAATAATTTATCACTTCTGCTCGATTCATGATTGCCTGTAGTTCTTGTTTTAGTAGCTGCAGGAAAGTGCTGATCCATTTTGCTGCCAGACCCCCACCGATCTGATATATATGACTTATTCTGAGCATAGGTCATATGCAGTGCTACACTGCAAAAAGGAATTAAAAATGCATTTATATGATATATGCTTTTTTATTATTAATATTCACTAGTTATTAATAGGCCATATTCACAGCCACCAGTAGATAGGGCTGGTGTCACTCTCACTGTATAGAGAACAGGAATGAGAACATTTTAGTGAGTCTAATCAGTCAGTGAGTCAGTCAGTCTAGACTGGCAGGTCAGTGTAGACTGAGCCAGTGAAGAGTACAGATGCAAAATGTGGTAGTGATGGAGATGTCAGCCCTGGATCAGATGTCAGTCAGTGCCAGTCTAGAAAAGAAAGCCAGAAGAAAGAGAGAGGTGCAGAGTAAAAGTTCTGTAGAGGTGAATTGCATTACAAGAAGTATACAGACTCTACAGCCACATTCTTCAGTGTAAAGGTTTCAAGCCCTTGACAAGCTTATAAAAGGGAGAATAAACCAACACTTGTTTCCCTTTTATTTATCAAGTAAGTGACCCAATATCACCCATAGCGCAACCAATAAAATATATATGGATCTAATTCAATCACGAATCACAACTCCAACAACATGACTTTATACAAAATCACTGATGTTTATTGGTACAAAAAGAGTTGCGACCAACTGGCCACACAGACATTAAGAACACTTAAAATGTCACTCAGACTGCAGACGTGTGGTAATTACAGTACATATAAGTAAAGTGCAAGTGCCTACATAAATATGCAACAAAAAGATACAGTCAGTGCCTATCAGAGAGTGTTGTCCTGTCTATATTATATTATCAAAAAGTGAAATTTAAGACTCTAGACTCTATGGACATCAACTCACACTTTGTTATCTTAAATACAGTACAATAAACAAAGAATAAAGCATACTGACCAACGTATCTACCAAACACCAGCAGTCCGTGCCCCGACGCGCGTTTCGCCGTCAGCTTTTTCAGTGTAAAGGTTTCAAGCCCTTGACAAGCTTATAAAAGGGAGAGCTCTAAATATGTCCACTGTAAGTAAGGCAATCTGTTATAAAATGGTACAGTTCGATGTGAAAGTCTTCCCTGTGGAAGTATCGTACATGCAGGGCCGTCTTTAATATTGATTGGACCCTGGGCAAGAATTTACTTGGGCCCCCTGGATCCCGCCTTCACACACCCTAGCATGCAAACACGCCCTCCACCACAACACACAGTGAATGGGTCCGCATCCGAGCCGCCAAAATGGCGGCTCAGATGCGGACCCAAACAACGGCCGTGTGCATGAGGCCTAAGCACATGCAGTCTCAGGAGTGGTCGACACCACACCCCTGCCTTGCAGCCTCACAGGAGTACAGTATCTGCACACGTATGTATGGCATAATTGGGATGCACATCACACATGACATGACACAGGTCTTTACCAGGCTGCAGGCCAGCAGACACATTATTATTGCCGCATGTGTCACATGCCACTACTAACTGTACAGTCATTCAGAATTCAGACAGTTCACAGTTCCACTTCCTTCAGAAAAGCGAGCCTGCCGTGCACTCCAGCGACTTACAGATAGAGGCAGTGGCGTTGCTATGGCTGGTGTCACCCTTTGCTCAGGGGGGGCCCTCATGGTGTGGACTTGTCATTTT
This sequence comes from Bufo bufo, assembly GCF_905171765.1. Taxonomy (NCBI): domain Eukaryota; kingdom Metazoa; phylum Chordata; class Amphibia; order Anura; family Bufonidae; genus Bufo; species Bufo bufo. The sequence goes on from NC_053393.1 coordinate 195,803,063, forward strand.
TTTTCTAAGGAATATAGTTTAACCGTTTATGTTCAAAAGAGAAAAAAAGAGGTCACTAAGTCAACTCCAATCAGACATCTGCATAGACCCAGAGTCTTGGTCTATGTGCAGATATCTGATTGGAGCTGACTTCTTATTTTCTCTTTTGCACATAAATGGTTAAACTATATTCCTTAGTGAAAATGACCAGTCCAGTCCACACTATGAGGGCCCCCCAGGCCCCCCCTGAGCAAAGATTAGTAAATGTGTCAGGTGGTGGCCCCAGGCCACAGTTCAGCAGACAGAGAGAACCCAACTCCTTTGTCTCCCATCTCTATGATAATCCCCCACTAATGGGGTTATTTAAATTACTGGTGGATTATTAGAGAGACGGGAGACAAAGGAGTTGGGTTCTCTCTGTCTGCTGAACTGTGGCCTGGGGCCGGCCGGCCACATTTACTAATCTTTGCTCAGGGGGGCCCTCATAAATATAGACCCACATGGTGTGGACTGGTCATTTTTTCTAAGGAATATAGTTTAACCGTTTATGTGCAAAAGAGAAAAAAAGAGGTCACTAAGTCAGCTCCAATCAGATATCTGCACATAGACCCAGAGTCTTGGTCTATGTGCAGATATCTGATTGGAGCTGACTTCTTATTTTCTCTTTTGCACATAAATGGTTAAACTATTCCTTAGTGAAAATGACCAGTCCAGTCCACACCATGAGGGCCCCCCTGAGCAAAGATTAGTAAATGTGGCAAGTGATGGCCCCAGGCCACAGTTCAGCAGCAGAGTCAGACAGAGAGAAGAACCCAACCCCTGCCCTTGTCGCCTGGGGCTCTCTATAATAATCCCCCACAAATTTATGAATGGTCGGATCTCAATATATATATGCCTATGCGCAGCGTGCCACTGCTTTTTGCTTACCTCCTCCTCAGTCCTGTCCTCCCCTCCTGGCGCGGCAGTGGCAGGTCGACTCTGGCTGGCTGCCTGACTGTACTATTATTAGGTAGGTCAGGTCAGCAGGTCAGTGACTTGAGACTGGTCTGGTTCTTGTCTGGTAAGTGGTCACGTCACGTGAGGCTGTGACTCACTCACCACCGCCACCCAATCCCTTTAGCCTCTGGACCGGAGGCGGGGACTTAGCCCTGCTGATGCCTGCTCCGCCGTGGCGCTTCACCAGGCTGCGGTGACTCACACAAGACACACCCTCTTTTACCACGTGAGTGATGGGGGCGGGGGGCCGAAGTGCTTTGCCTTCGCTGTAAGTTCAAGTTGTCTAGTCTGTGAAGAGTAGACTGTGCTGCGCTGCTGCATATTAGATACATAGAGTCAGAGTCAGAGTCGCGAGTTGGGCCAGGGCCCCCATGAGCAACTGGGCCCGGGGCAGCTGCCCCTTTTGCCCTGCGGCAAAGACGGCCCTGCGTACATGAGAAAATGTGCTTATGCAAAAGTCAGCTTGAGAAGTACCATGTAAGGATGATTGCCATAGACCAGGGATGCTCAACCTGCGGCCCTCCGAGCTGTTGTAAAACTACAACTCCAACCATGCCCTTCTGTAGGCTGATAGCGGTAGGCTGTCCGGGAATGATGGTAGTTGTAGCTTTGCAACAGCTGGAGGGCCGCAGGTTGAGCATGCCCGCCCTAGACAGACATTTTGCCCTATTAAGTACATGTGTAACCATGTAATCTGTGTGATCTGTGAAATTGCAGTTTATGAAAGAGCTTCCAGTTCTTTGGATGTTGAGAACTGCAACTGACATACCAGAACTTAATTCTCTCCTCCTTCATTCCGCTCTTCTAGGCTCACTGCACATAAATATATAGAACCTAGAAAACTGTAGAATTTTTAGACAAAGCCAACACCTTGAACTCTTTGTCAAATTCTATAAACCATTCCTGAATGATTCCAGTGTCCAGGTGCATTATACCCTTAAATGTCTGCCATGAAGATGTTTACTTGGTTTTAATTGGGTTTTCCAGGGGTAAAATATTAATGACCTATCTCCTGAATAAGTCATCAATATCAGATCAGTTGCAGTCTGACTTCCATCATCACCAAATCAGCTTTTTAAAGAAGCTGTGGTACTCTGTTGAGAGCTGCAGCCTATTCCTAGGACAGTATTGTCTCATTTATTGGTCACATGTCCTATGTGCAGCTCAGTTCCATTCAAGTCAATGATTATGAGCTTCAATACCAAGCACAGCCAGTACACAATGTATAGCTCTGTGCTTAGTATGCTGTGAAGAGGCTGCAGCACTCACCAGAGTGTCTACAAACGGGTAAGAGGTAGCAGTACCAGGAGTCAATATTTTTCTCCTGGAAAACCCCTTTAGCAATGTGAAATAAAATACACAGAACCAAAAGTTTCACAGAAAAGCACTGCCCAGATCATCACACTCTTAACCTTCTTACTGAAAAATCTCCTGGTGCCATCTTGGACAGCTGTCCTCATGATGTAAAAAAAACTTGATTCACCAGACCAGGCCACCTTCTTCCAGGCCACCTTCTTCTATTGCTCCATTGTTCAGTTCTGCTGCTCACGTGTTCATTATAGGCATTGTAGTATAGTGCATATGCTTTATTGACAATCATGGTACTTATACCTTAGGTACTGACAGATTGGACAGTTTTAAAATGATAAAATAAATAAATAAAAAATATATACACTATATATATAGAAAAAGTTTAAGGACAAAACCAATTTTAAATTAATAGTTTCTCTAACCTCACAAGAAGGTACTCTTGTGCATGAGTAAAACCAATAACACAAATCATATAATGTATTGTTTATGTTACAATAGTAATGACAGAACAAACATTTGAGCGTCTTTGCAAAAATAATATTTTAACCCTTTCATGACCAAGGGTCATTGATGCCCCAGTGGCCAGGTCAAATTTTAAAAAATCTGACATGTGTCATTTTATGTGGTAATAACTTTTGAACACTTTTATTTATCCAAGCCATTCTGAGATTGTTTTCTCGTGACACATTCTACTTCATGATAGTCATAATTTTGAGTCAATATATTTCACCTTTATTTATGAAAAAATCCCAAATTTACCAAAAAGTAAATTTCAATTTCTCTGCTTTTAAAACAGACTGTGATTCCTCATAAAACATTTATTACTTAACATTTCCCATATGTCTACTTTATGTTGGCATCATTTTGGAAATGTCATTTTATTTTTTTAGGACGTTAGAAGGCTTAGAAGTTTAGAAGCAATTCTTAAACTTTTTAAGCAAATTTCTCAAACCCACTTTTTAAGGACCAGTTCAGATCTGAAGTCACTTTGTGGGGCTTACATAGTGGATACCCCCATAAACGACCCCATTGTAGAAACTACACCCCTCAAGTTACTCAAAACTGATTTTACTAACTTTGTTAACCCTTTAGGTGTTCCACAAGAATTAAAGGAAAATGGAGAATACATTTCAAAATTTCACTTTTTGGGCAGATATTCCATTTTATTACATTTTTTTCCTCAACACATTGAGGGTTAATAGCCAAACCAAACTCAATATTTATTACCCTGATTCTGCGGTTTACAGAAACACCCCACATGTGGTCGTAAACTGATGTAAGGGCGCACGGCAGAGCGCAGAAGAAAAGGAGCGCCGTATGGTTTTTGGAAGATTTTGCTGGACTGGTTTTTAGATGCCATGTCCCATTTAAAGCCCCTCTGATGCACCCCTACAGTAGAAACTCCCAAAAAGTGACCCTATTTCGGAAACTGGGGGATAAGGTGCCAGATTTATTGGTACTATCTTTGGGGGCATGTGCCTTTTCGATCGCTTGGTGTTGCACTTTTTGTGATGTAAGGTGAAAATTTTTTATTTTTGGCACTGTTTTTATTTTTTATTTTTTACGGTGTTTATCTGAGGGGTTAGGTCATGTGATATTTTTATTGAGCATGTTGTTACGGACGCGTAATGGCATATTTGAAATAAAAAAATGATGTTTTAGTGTCTTCGTGTTCTGAGAGCTATAGTTTTATTATTTTTTGAGCGACTTTCTTATGTAGGGTCTCATTTTTTGCGGGATGAGGTGACGGTTTTATTGGTACCATTTTGTGGGACATACACCTTTTTGATCACTCGGTGTTGCACTTTTTGTGGTGTAAGGTGACAAAAATGGCTTTTTTGACACAGTTTTTATATTTTTTGTTTTATGGTGTTTATCGTACGGGGTCGATCATGTGATATATTTATAAAAACTGTCGTTACGGATGCGGTGATACCTAATATGTCTAGTTTTTTTTTTCTTTTTCATTTTTTATAGGAAAAGGCAATTTATTTTTTTAAATTACATTTTTATTTACTTATTTTTACTTTTATTATTTTCACATTTTTTTTTATCAAGTCCCACTTGGATCTTGAAGATCCAGTGGAGCTGATGGCTATACTATACTTTGCAATGCTTTTGCATTGCAAAGTACAATACTATCAAATGTCCTGTAGATGGCAACACCGGGCGCTTTTGCAAAGCGTCCGGTTGCCATGGCAACCATCGGGCGCTGCCATCACAGCGCAGCAGCCCCGATGGTTGAGAGGTTGAGAGAGGGAGCCCCCTCCCTCTATTAACCCCATGGATGCCGCTACTACGGCATCTAAGGGGTTACAGCAGAGGGTCAGCATACAGCTTACACTCGCTGCTGATGTCGGCGGCTCAGGAATGGAGCCGCCGACATCAAATAAAGCAGGGGGACCGCATCGGGGGCAGGAGGCACAGATAAGGGGCAGCGCTGTAAAGGGGGGGCATAGCCAGCAGGAGGGGGCACATTTGGGGGTCTGATACATGCATGGGGGGAGGGGGCGGACCGCATCAGGGGTACAAAAATTGGATGGGGGGTGCGGGGATCGCATCGGAGGCCGGGCTCACAGGAGGGGTGGGGGGGTAGGAGGCGCACAGGAAGGGGGCAAAGATCGGGGGCACAGCTGGGGGGGCTTCATTACACATTACCTGATTTCAGGCTCTGATCTGCAGAGCGCAGATCAGAGCCTGAAACCGGCATTTTAACACTGCCGCAATCCGATTGGTTAGTCTGCACAGACTAACCAATCGGATCGATTGCCGGCAAGGGACCACTCTGATTGGTCCCTTGCCGGCATTACTAGACTGTATGCTGTCCGTGACAGCAGCAGGGCAGGGGAAGAAGCTTTAATCCAAGCGATTAAAGAACTGCCATGACGTCTATACACGTGGTAGCTGCACGGGGTATGTTCAGCTATCACGTATATAGACGGATTGCAGTCGTGAAGGGGTTAATCATGGATGCTAAAAATGTTTGTGGTATAATTTATGTTTCTATGTCACTAGACTCACTAGATTCCCTGCCTCAAAGAAATTTTACAGGGTCAGCTCACCAGCAGGCAATTTATTAAGTATATTGCTTATAAAACCAGTATAAACACCCCAAAACTACAGGTACTTAGACAAATTGTGTCAAGAGATGTATTTTCAAATATACAATGTGTATATTCACCGATAACTATTGTTGATCGAGCACCAAAGTGCTCTGAATAGGGGAGGGTGCCTGGTTCATAATAAAAGGTCAGAAATTGATGGAAACACCACCAAAATGGTTCGGGAACAGCATGGGGAGGATGTCTGGATTCATCTTTGCATCTTGGACTCCCAGGTCGCTGCTGGGAATGATGTTGCCCGAGTAGTACACCACTTTTACAGACTGACAATAATATGCACAAAACCGAAGAAAAAATTTTTGGAGGAAAAATTTTTAGCAAACATTCTTTCCTGTATATTTACTTGTATATAAAGTGCAAGTGCTGCCAAAAATTACAAGGAAGAGACACTCCGATACAACCTGTATATCACATAAAGGAGGGCCTCATTCACATTGTGGTACAATTGTTCATGTAGTGGGAATCCTACACTCATAAAGCCTATGCACTAAGCTAAAGGGCTGCCAAAAATTACAATGAACCGGCACTCCAATACACCCTTTGTTACACATAAGTAGTGCATCATACACAGCCTTGAAAAATTATGATTGATGGCCTGCTTAAGACCCTAAAAAACATTTGGAGAAAGGGCTTGCTGATCTGACCATCAAAAAAAAAATTGGTGAGGGCCTGCTGCCGCTTTGGTGATTCTAGATAACCTGGGGCCGATCGCACGTCCCTGTGACGGCGACAATCCATTCGGATGTCTGGCCTATCAACTTTCGATGTTATTGTCAGCGCAAACCATGGTGACTACGGATAACGGGGAATCAGGGTTTGATTCCGGAGAGGGAGCCTGAGAAACGGCTATGGCTACCACATCCAAATTACCTATTAGGTATAATTAGGTGAGGGCCTGCAGGTGAGCTGACCCTGTAAAAGATTTTAGGTGCGGGCCTACAGGTGAGCTGACCCTGTAAAATATTTTAGGTGCAGGCCTACTGGTGAGCTGACCCTCTAAAAAATCATATGCGAGGGCCTGCTGGTGAGCTGACCCTGTAAAAGATTGTAGGTAAAGGCCTGCTGGTGAGCTGACCCTGTAAAAAATTATATGCGAGGGCCTGCTGGTGATCTGACCCTCTAAAAAATTATATGCAAGGGCCTGCTGGTGAGCTGACCCTGTAAAACATTATATGCGAGGGCTTGCTGTTGAGCTAACCCTCTAAAAAAATTATATGCGAGGGCTTGCTGGTGAGCTGACCTTGTAAAACATTGTAGGTGAGGGCCTGCTGGTGAGCTGACCCTGTAAAACATTATATCCGAGGGCCTGCTGGTGAGCTGACCCTCTAAAAAATTATATGCGAGGGCCTTCAGGTGAGCTGACCCTGTAAAACATTGTAGGTGAAGGCCTGCTGGTGAGCTGACCCTGTGAAAAATTATATACGAGGGCCTGCTGGTGAGCTGACCCTGTGAAACATTATATCCGAGGGCCTGCTGGTGAGCTGACCCTCAAAAAATTTATATGCGAGAGCCTGCAGGTGAGCTGACCCTGTAAAACATTGTAGGTGAGGGCCTGCTGGTGAGCTGATCCTGTAAAACATTATATGTGAGGGCCTGCTGGTGAGCTGACCCTGTAAAACATTGTAGTTGAGGGCCTGCTGGTGAGCTGACCCTCTAAAAAATTATATGCGAGGGCCTGCTGGTGAGCTGACCCTGTAAAACATTGTAGTTGAGGGCCTGCTGGTGAGCTGACCCTCTAAAAAATTATATACAAGGGCCTGCAGCTGAGCTGACCCTGTAAAACATTGTAGGTGAGGGCCTGCTGGGGAGCTGACCCTGTAAAACATTATATGCGAGGGCCTGCTGGTGAGCTGACCCTCTAAAAAATTATCAACCTCATCAACCTCTTGAGACAGTAATTGCCTTTGATTTATTGGCAACTGTGTCTTATCATCATCCACCTCATTAAACAGTAATTGCTGTTCCCCACCGTCATCTTCTTGTGATTGTGGATGCTCAAGAGTTTGGGAATCAGGGCACAAGATCTTTCCCTCTTCAAGCGTGCTTGGCAAGAGGGCCAAATCAAAGAATAGAGCTGAAAAGAGCGCCTCAGAATATTAGTGTGTGGGATCACTTGTTTCCCCAGACTCTCCATAGTCGGAGGAAGGAGGATTAGGGTGATGTAATGACCGGCGACACGCACAGGGAGGGAAAAGGGAAAGCCCTGCCCAAGGGAGAGGGAAAGGTGGTGACCCCTGACTCACCTTGCGGCTGGCACCTGACTGCCCTGACGTCCCTAGATGGGTTCCTCACCCGTGCGGCGATCACGTGCCTAAACCCTGGCTTTCCCTAAAATGAGCCCTAGATAGTGAACGGGCCGGTGGGATCGCTAGTCCGCACCACTGACACTAAGAGGGAAACACCAGGGAGAGGACAGACAATACAGACAAACACATACACCCAGGTGGGCGACCACAGCAGACCACAAAGGTCCAACAGGGATCCGGAGGGTAGCGTTCTGGACCAACAACCAGAGAACGCAGCAACACAGCTCCAGAGGGTCAGAATAGATGTCCAGGCAGGAAGCTCTATATCTGGCAACCAGAGAAGTGTGAGAGGGGAATATAAGGAGGTTGGGAGTGCTGGACAAGGAACAGCTGAGGAGAAGGAGCTACGGATCCCTGAGTGAGCCAAAAGGGTTTGCAAAGCAAACCCAGAAAGCTACCATAAGGAAACAGCCCTATCTTACATAGAGCGCACAGCCAACTGCTGCGACTTCCTGACCCCGGGTATAACGGAGTCAGGCGTGGTTCTAGATACCCTCGTGACAGGTGAGGATTGGGTTGAGCAGACTCTTGGCTACTGAGACTGGACTTGGTGGAAGACAGGGTGGTGCTTAAGCGACTGAAAGCATTATCTACTGCAATCCAACCGACCTCTAGTCTGACTTCAAGAGTGGTGTCCTGCGATGCCCTACAAACTGGGACATGAAACTAGGTATCGTGGATGATTGTTTTTTCCCTTACAGCTTGCCTTCTTCATATTATATGTTATATGTGATTGAAAGTCTGTCACACGTACAGTAGCTTAGGATTTGGAAGTGGTAAAAAGGTGTTTTGGATGTGGAAACGTCACAAAGGCGATATCCCGCAGATAATGTCAATGCTGTCACCAGCGGCTAATGAAAAATTCCTGGGAATGTCACAGGTGTTTGGGATGAGGAAACGATTTACAGGAGAGGTACCACCGGTAATGTCACTGTCCGCAGCGTCTACGCAAAAAAGTACACTGTATGTCACAGATAAATTTTTGAAGCGCACATTTTACACTGCAGATGTGGCCCTGGTAAGGTCACTGTCAGAAGCAGACACCGTCTACAGAAAAAGTACACTGTATGTCACAATTACATTTGTGAAGCGCACATGTTACACTGCAGATGTGGCACTGGTTATGTCACTGTCAGAAGCGGACACCGTCTATTGAAAAAGTACACTGTATGTCACAGATATTTTTTGGATGTGTACACTTTACACTGGAGATGTGGCGCAGCTAATGTCACTGTCCGCAGCGGACACAGTCTACGGAAAAAGTACACTGGATGTCAGATATTTTTTGGATGCCCACACTTTACACTGGAGATGTAGAGCAGCTAATGTCACTGTCTGCAGCGGACACCGTCTACGGAAAAAATACACTGGATGTCATATATTTTTTAGGAATGCGCACACTTTACACAGGAGATGTGGCACGGATAATTTAAGTGTCCGCAGCGCACGCGGTCTACGAAAAAAGTACACTGGATGTCACTGATATTTTAGGGATGCGCACACTTTACATAGGAGATGTGTCTCGGATAATTTAGCTGTCCGCAGCGCACACCATCTACGGAAAAAGTACACTGGATGTCACTTATATTTTAGGAATGCGCACACTTTACACAGGAGATGTGGCACGGATAATTTAAGTGTCCGCCGCGGACACCGTCTACGAAAAAAGTACACTAGATGTCACTGATATTTTAGGGATGCGCACACTTTACACAGGAGATGTGTCACGGATAATTTAGCTGTCCGCAGCGGACACCGTCTACGGAAAAAGTACACTGGATGTCACTGATATTTTAGGGATGCGCACACTTTACACAGAAGATGTGGCGCGGATAATTTAACTGTCTGCAGCGGACACCGTCTACGGAAAAAGTACACTGGATGTCTCTGATATTTTAGGGATGCGCACACTTTACACAGGAGATGTGGCACGGATAATTTAACTGTCCGCAGCGGACACCGTCTACGGAAAAAGCAGCGGCCTATTAGACGCTATTTAGTGCAGGATGCACTAAAAATATATATTGCTGCTGTCACACACAATAGTCCTTAAAAGGACTTTTGGGTCTCTGAAAAGTTTTTATAATAAAAATCTTCCAATAACACTCCCTACACTGTCTGTCCCTTCCTATGCACAGTTCTCTCTAAGACTGAGCAATTTAGCGCAGGTTGAGCTACAAGCATAAATTGCTGCTGTCACACACAATAGTCCTTAAAAGGACTTTTGAGTCTCTGAAAAGTTTTTCAAATAAAAAGCTTCCAATAACACTCCCTACACTGTCTGTCCCTTTCTATGCTCAGCTCTCCCTGACTAAGACTGAGCCGAACACGTGTCATCGGGTGCTTTATAGCACCCAATGATGCGTTCCGGCCAGCCAATCACTGTAATGCCAGTAGCCAACATGGCTACGACATTGCAGTGCGTGCCAGTACCTCCCTGCACGTTTATTGGCTGCTTAGCCTTGAGCATTGCACTCGAGCACATGCTGTACCGCCATGTGCCAAGCATTGAGATGCTCGAGCCTAACTTGTGTTCGGCTGAGCATGCTTGATCAACACTGCCGATAACATCTGCAGCCATTTTCTATCCATTCCTCAGCTGCATACGTCTATTCTTACGCTACGTGGATGATATCTTCATGGTGTGGTCGGGGACACAGGAGCAGTGCGAGCAATTTGTGGCCCATCTCAACGACACGAACGACATGAACATGATGTTCACCCTCAATTTTGGGGGGTCGACCATCGAGTTCTTGGACGTTCGCGTCGTTGTGGGAGATGGTTCCCTACATACCGAAGGGTATCGCAAACCCACTGCTACCAATACCTTACTGCACCATGAGAGCTATCATCCACGTAGCGTAACAAAGTCAGTCCCTTATGGACAATTTATAAGACTTAAGACTTAGACAAATTAACAGTCAGGATACAGTTTTCCTGAGACAGGCGAATGAACTGAGGGATAGATTGATCCAACGCGGGTACCCGCCAGAGCAATTAGATACACCTTTGGAAAGGGCAAGAGCCCATACACAACGATCATTGATGAAATGCAGAAAAAGTAAGGTGGAGAATGATGCAGAGAAAAAGGACAGATTTGTGTTCTTATTTAAGCATAGTCCTATGGCAAACTGTATAAAGAGAACAATATTAAACAACTGGGAGATTCTAAAGGCAGAAGGAGATCTGGGTAAAATTTTAGACCAGAAACCTATATTAGCTTTTAAAAGATGTCGCACATTTAGGGACATCTTGGTGCGTAGCCGCTACAGCGAGCGGAAACCGGGCGATTGGTTGTCACTCGGTAAGCCGATTGGCAACTATCGCTGCGGTGACTGCTCCCTGTGCGGCTATATGTTTCAAGGTCGCCATTTTTTCCTTGGAGGTTTTGAACATTGTGTGCACCAATTCATCAATTGCAGAACAACATATGTAGTTTATGCTTTGATCTGCGTGTGTGGATCCTTCTATGTAGGAAAGACCAAAAGATCCTTAATGGAGCGGGTATGAGAACACCGTAACTCAATTAAAACAGGCAAGGGACGCACTCGCCTAATTGAGCACATACGGTGCCAACATGGAGGAGATGCGATCGCCCTACGGTTTGCGGGTTTGGAACATGTTCCCCGATTGCCCCAGGGAGGGGATAGACACCGTACCCTGCTCCAGAAGGAAGCCCGGTTTATTATCAAAACTGATGCTATTGGTTGTTTAGGTTTAAATGAGCGCAATGATTTATCAGCGTTCATTGAATAGGATGCTTTATGCATGCGTCCTTTTTTCAAATGTATTATTTACCATAGGGAAATAGCAGCTGTATATATGTATATACATATTTTTGTATCATTCTTGTATTTTTGTATTCAACTCACCTTTGAGGGCTCAGATACCATTTTGGTATGCATATTAACTTTGTGTCACTTTCTTGCAACTTTTGTAACTTTTGTTTCACTTATGTCATCATTGTTTTTAAATCTTGCACTAATGTATCGATGCACATGTGTCTCATGCGTGCGCTGCTGGCGTGGCGTCTAGGGTTTTTGAGTGATGGGTCGGTTTGAACCCTCCCCCATATGACGTTATAGGTCAGGCACGCACGATTCCTAGAGTGGATCAAACAGCCGGAGGAAGTGGTCGCACCGCGAAACGGCCGTCGCTGTAATTGATATTCCATGTGAGTCTGCCCCTGAACATACTCTGCAATAACCAATAAAGATACGTGAACACGGATGGTGAGTGCGATTTACCTTTTTATTTCGCTTTTCATTGTAATTGTTCAATCCTCGCACCCCGCTTTCTTGGATGGTCGGAGGAGACCAGGACTGTGTTCCATCATATTCCAGGTGGAAGGACGGTGCCCTCAGTACCTCTTGTTACATTTTCTATCAAAGTCACCAACCCTTGGGGAATGCCTAACTACCTTCAGACCTTGAAACTAAATTGATTTGATGAGCGAATCGAAGCTGTCGAAGTAGAATTCGTTCCTATTTTCAGGAAAAATTGGATTCGCACCGAAGCTGAATTTCCTCACGCTTCGTGCTAACGAATGGCATTTTTTTCCTAAAATGGCTGCTGCATGTGTGAGGACATGGAGCAAGGAACTCTGGGAAGGTGGGATCACCCATAATGCCATGCATGCAGCCAATCAGCAGCCAGCCCTGTGATGTCACAACCCTATAAATAGCCTCAGCCATTTTGGATTCTGCCATTTTCCAGTGTACTTAGTGCAGGGAGAGATATCAGCAGGCGCTAGGGACAGTGCTAGAAAAAATGTAATTGTGCTAAAAAACGATTTACAAGTGAAGGGAAAGATTATTCAAGGCGTAGGGAATGGATAGGGAGGAATCATTCCACATAATTTAAGTTGAACAGGGTTCAGTCGGGGAGGTGACAGCCTGGGTAATCGGAACAATCCTATTACACCTTGCTGCACTGACTGTGCACCCACATTGCCATTATACAGCTCTGTAATTCCAGCAAACAGTTCTTGTTATTGGGGTGCAAGTGCTGTTTGATACAGCCATTAATGGTTTTATTACAAGGAAATATTTCTGCATCTTATTTGCCCTTGTGCGTTGCAATTATATGCTCTAAAGCATTTTTGGGCTTGTATTAGTGAGGAAAAAGGGCTTATTAGCCATTATGTGGTGAAGTGCTAAAATTACAGCCCTTATTGGCGTGTATTAGTGGCAAAAAATATATATATTTGACATTCAGTGGTGCAGTTATATGTTCTAAAGCAGGCATCCTCAAACTGCGGCCCTCCAGCTGTTGTAAAACCACAAGTCCCACAATGCCCTGCTGTAGGCTGATACCTGTAGGCTGTTCAGGCATGCTGGGAGTTGTAGTTTTGCAACAGCTGGAGGGCCGCAGTTTGAGGATGCCTATTCTAAAGCCTTTTGTGGCGTGTATTAGTGGCAAAAGTAAAATATATTTGCCGTTCAACTATGCAGTTATACAGTCAGGGCCATAAATATTGGGACATCTACACAATTCTAACATTTTTGGCTCTATACACCACCACAATGGATTTGAAATGAAACGAACAAGATGTGCTTTAAATTGCAGACTGTCAGCTTTAATTTGAGGGTATTTACATCCAAATCAGGTGAACGGTGTAGGAATTACAACAGTTTGCATATGTGCCTCCCACTTGTTAAGAGACCAAAAGTAATGGGACAGAATAATAATTGTAAATCAAACTTTCACTTTTTAATACTTGGTTGCAAATCGTTTGCAGTCAATTACAGCCTGAAGTCTGGAACGCATAGACATCTCCAGACACTGGGTTTCATCCCTGGTGATGCTCTGCCAGGCCTCTACTGCAACTGTCTTCAGTTCCTGCTTGTTCTTGTGGCATTTTCTCTTCAGTTTTGTCTTCAGCAAGTGAAATGCATGCTCAATCGGATTCAGGACAGGTGATTGACTTGGCTATTGCATAACATTCCACTTCTTTCCCTTAAAAAACTCTTTGGTTGCTTTTGCAGTATGCTTTGGGTCATTGTCCATCTGCACTGTGAAGCGCCGTCCAATGAGTTCTGAAGCATTTAGCTGAATATGAGCAGATAATATTGCCAGAAACACTTCAGAATTCATCCTGCTGCTTTTGTCAGCAGTCACATCATCAATAAATACAAGAGAAACAGTTCCATACATGCCCACGCCATGACACTACCACCACCATGCTTCACTGATGAGGTGGTATGCTTAGGATCATGAGCAGTTACTTTCCTTCTCTATACTCTTCTCTTCCCATCACTCTGGTACAAGTTGATATTGGTCTCATCTGTCCATAGGATGTTGTTCCAGAACTGTGAAGGCTTTTTTAGATGTCATTTGGCAAACTCTAATCTGGCCTTCCTGTTTTTGAGGCTCACCAATGGTTTACATCTTGTGGTGAACCCTCTGTATTCACTCTGGTGAAGTCTTCTCTTGATTGTTGACTTTGACACACATACACCTACTGCCTGGAGAGTGTTCTTGATCTGGCCAACTGTTGTGAAGGGTGTTTTCTTCACCAGGGAAAAAAATCTTCGGTCATCCACCACAGTTGTTTTCAGTGGTCTTCCGGGGTCATTTGGTGTTGCTGAGCTCACTGGTGCGTTCCTTCTTTTTAAGATTGTTCCAAACAGATGTTTTGGCCACGCCTAATGTTTTTGCTATCTCTCTGATGGGTTTGTTTTGTTTTTTCAGCCTAATGATGACTTGCTTCACTGATAGTGACAGCTCTTTGGATCTCATCTTGAGAGTTAACAGCAACAGATTCCAAATGAAAATAGCACACTTGAAATGAACTCTGGACCTTTTATCTGCTCATTGTAACTGGGACAATGAGGGAATAACACACCTCGCCATGGAACAGCTGAAGAGCCAATTGTCCCATTACTTTTGGTTTCCTAACAAGTGGGAGGCACATATGCAAACTGTTATAATTCCTACACCGTTCACCTGATTTGGATGTAAATACCCTCAAATTAAAGCTGACAGACTGCAGTTAAAGCAGAGCCAAAAATGTAAAAATGGTGTCGATGTCCCAATATTTATGGACCTGACTGTATATATATATATTTTTTTTTTTCTGATTAATAAATTCCCTCACCCAAAATTCACTGCAGAACTGCAATTAGGACGTATTTTTTTTCCTATTACTACACCCCAACAAAGAAATATAACAATCACAATTCACCGCAGAACTGCTTATGGGACGTACGTATATATTTCCTTTTAATACACCACGAAAATGGCTGTAGTACAGTGTAACTTCACCGCTGAACGACAATTAAGACTTTTTTTTTTCTGATTAATAAACTCGCCCACAGGAGAAGGAAAGTAACTGCTCATGATCCTAAGCATTCCACCTCATCAGTTAAGCATGGTGGTGGTAGTGTCATAGCGTGGGCATGTATGGCTGCCAATGGAACTGGTTCTCTTGTATTTATTGATGATGTGTCTGCTGACAAAAGCAGCAGGATGAATTCTAAAGTGTTTTGGGTAATATTATCTGCTCATATTTAGCCAAATGCTTCAGAACTCATTGGACGGCGCTTCACAGTGCAGATGGACAATGACCCAAAGCATACTGCGAAAGCAACCAAAGAGTTTTTTTAAGGGAAAGAAGTGGAATGTTATGCAATGGCCAAGTCAATCATCTGACCTGAATCCGATTGAGCATGCATTTCACTTGCTGAAGACAAAACTGAAGGGAAATTGCCCCAAGAACAAGCAGGAACTGAAGACAGTTGCAGTAGAGGCCTGGCAGAGCATCACCAGGGATGAAACCCAGCGTCTGGTGATGTCTATGTGTTCCAGACTTCAGGCTGTAATTGACTGCAAATAATTTACAACCAAGTATTAAAAAGTGAAAGTTTGATTTATTATTATTATTATTGTGTCCCATTACTTTTGGTTCCTTAACAAGTGGGAGGCACATATGCAAACTGTTGTAATTCCTACACCGTTCACCTGATTTGGATGTAAATACCCTCAAATTAAAGCTGTTTGTTTCATTTCAAATCCATTGTGGTGGTGTACAGTCGTGGCCAAAAGTTTTGAGAATGACACAAATATTAGTTTTCACAAAGTTTGCTGCTAAACTGCTTTTAGATCTTTGTTTCAGTTGTTTCTGTGATGTAGTGAAATATAATTACACGCACTTCATACGTTTCAAAGGCTTTTATCGACAATTACATGACATTTATGCAAAGAGTCAGTATTTGCAGTGTTGGCCCTTCTTTTTCAGGACCTCTGCAATACGACTGGGCATGCTCTCAATCAACTTCTGGGCCAATTCCTGACTGATAGCAACCCATTCTTTCATAATCACTTCTTGGAGTTTGTCAGAATTAGTGGGTTTTTGTTTGTCCACCCGCATCTTGAGGATTGACCACAAGTTCTCAATGGGATTAAGATCTGGGGAGTTTCCAGGCCATGGACCCAAAAGTCAACGTTTTGGTCCCTGAGCCACTTAGTTATCACTTTTGCCTTATGGCACGGTGCTCCATCGTGCTGGAAAATGCATTGTTCTTCACCAAACTGTTGTTGGATTGTTGGAAGAAGTTGCTGTTGGAGGGTGTTTTGGTACCATTCTTTATTCATGGCTGTGTTTTTGGGCAAAATTGTGAATGAGCCCACTCCCTTGGATGAGAAGCAACCCCACACATGAATGGTCTCAGGATGCTTTACTGTTAGTATGACACAGGACTGATGGTAGCGCTCACCTTTTCTTCTCTGGACAAGCCTTTTTCCAGATGCCCCAAACAATCGGAAAGAGGCTTCATCAGAGAATATGACTTTGCCCCAGTCCTCAGCAGTCCATTCACCATACTTTCTGCAGAAGATCAATCTGTCCATGATGTTTTTTTTTGGAGAGAAGTGGCTTCTTTGCTGCCCTTCTTGACACCAGGCCATCTTCCAAAAGTCTTCACCTCACTGTGCGTGCAGATGTGCGCACACCTGCCTGCTGCCATTCCTGAGCAAGCTCTGCACTGGTGGCACTACGATCCCGCAGCTGAATCCTCTTTAGGAGACAATCCTGGCGCTTGCTGGACTTTCTTGGACGCCCTGAAGCCTTCTTAACAAGAATTGAACCTCTTTCCTTGAAGTTCTTGATGATCCTATAAATTGTTGATTGAGGTGCAATCTTAGTAGCCACAATATCCTTGCCTGTGAAGCCATTTTTATGCAACGCAAAGATGGCTGCACGCGTTTCTTTGCAGGTCACCATGGTTAACAATGGAAGAACAATGATTTCAAGCATCACCCTCCTTTTAACATGTTAAGTCTGCCATTTTAACCCAATAAGCCTGACATAATGATCTCCAGCCTTGCGCTCGTCAACATTCTCACCTGAGTTAACAAGACGATTACTGAAATGATCTCAGCAGGTCCTTTAATGACAGCAATGAAATGCAGTGGAAAGGTTTTTTTGGGATTAAGTTAATTTTCATGGCAAAGAAGGACTATGCAATTCATCTGATCACTCTTCATAACATTCTGGAGTATATGCAAATTGCTATTATAAAAACTTCAGCAGCAACTTTTCCAATTTCCAATATTTATGTAATTCTCAAAACTTTTGGCCACGGGGGCGGAGCTTGCGCCTGAGCCGAATGGTCGCTTCTGGCTGAGCTCCGTACTTAGACCTGCTAAGAACGAAGCTATCGCAAGCTACTAAGACCTCCTAACATGGTCAAAATCGGAGGACAGAGACCCCTTGACCCAGGGGCCATTCCTAAAGCTCCGAATCCCAACTCAGGTATGGCTAAATACCTTAAAAAGCAAGCGGCTGCTCCAGGGACTAAAGAATCTAAGATGGCGCCGCCGGGTGAACACATCTCTGATGGCTGCGAGGAGGGACAGTCGGAGGTGGAAAGTGAAGCAGGGGACATCGGATCCCCTCGGGCATTACCAGTGTCCAGGAAATTTATAAAGCAAGCGCTGGCCGAAGCCTTACTGCCGCTGCGGCAGGAAATATCTGGCCTCACACAAGAAATACAGCATGTAGGCCACAGGGTAGAAACTCTGGAAACATCACAGGCCGCTATAATTGAGCACAGCACAGCGATCACCCAATCTCTCACCATGTGCCAATCACACATCAATGTCCTCTATAACAACCTGGAAGACCAGGAAAATCGTGGACGCAGGAACAATCTGCGTTATAGAGGAATACCAGAGCATGTAACTAATGAAGAAATTTTACCAGCGATTCTGTCCGTTGCAGCCTCGCTTCTAGGCTGTGAAGATCCTCCAAACATCTTAATTGAAAGAGCGCATAGGGCTCTTAGGCCCAAGCCAAAAGGTAATGAGCCTCCAAGAGACATAATTTGTCGCTTCCTGAATTTCGCCGATAAAGAACGAATTCTCACTGCCGCACGACAGGCGAAAACCGTCACCTATAGCAACATACCTCTCTCAATATTTCAAGATTTAGCTCCTGTTACGCTCCAGAAGAGGAAAATTCTCAAACCCCTCACTGATTTTCTATGTGAGAAACGGGTCCTCTACAGATGGACTTTTCCATTTGGACTATCGTTCAGTTACTCGGGGAATTTCATCAGAATCTCGACCTATGCAGACCTACAAGAATTTCTCTCATCCTCAGATGTCCCCCCTCTAGATATTGCCTGCTGGGACTCTGTTTCGGATATCACCTCTCTTCCGGAATTACCGAAGATGACACCCTGGGAAAGAGCAGGCACTCCTAAACAGCAGAGAGCAAAGAGAAGAAACAGTCCCCTGACGCCTAAGAGAATTGCATGGTCCACCTCTTAATGTCTGGCGGTCAATTGATGTCATTAACCTTATGACACTTTTGTCCGTGATCTCTTCTGTCCTCCTTCCTTCCTTCCCTCCTTCTTTCCATCTTTATTCTCACTTATCACTACTTATTTTCTCCATCTACCTCCCGTCTCACCTTTTTCCTCCTTCATTCCTTTCCCCTCTCCCCTCTCTCACACCCTCCTCCTTTTTCGCCTCACTCCAATGGTCTCAACATCTTATACTCTGTCGTCCTTTAGCAGGTCGCTCTATATGGGGTTATTACCTCCTTTCCCCCCTCTCTTCTAATTGTTAAGTATCTAATTGATAAGTGTCAATTATAATTCACATTAATGTTGGTTGCCCAAACGCGACCCTGTTTTAGTTTTTGTTGTATGTTTTTTCTCTTTTTTATTTTTCTGCTATTTCACAGTCAAGAGGTATTGACACACTGTACAGGTGTTCTCGGTGTTGTGCTGTGCTGGGTCCTGACTCCTCTTGGGGCTGCCAATCACACCTTTTTCTCCCTCTCTGATGCCAAAAACCATAGCGAAATCCTCCCTGCCCATACCTCCACATTGAATCCACTATGACGGATTTTAAACTCGCATCCTTCAATGTGAAAGGATTAAGATCACCCTCAAAAAGATCTCAGAAGGAAGGAGAGGTGCTCAATTATCTTTCTTCAGGAAACCCACTATAAACAGGGTAACTACCCTGATCTCTCCTACTCTAAATTCCCTGATTGGTATCATTCTAGTTCTGATGGGGCGGCCTCCAGAGGAGTCAGTATTGGCATAAAAAATAACTTCCCTTTTCAATACTCCTCCCACATCGCAGACACCGAGGGAAGGTATGTTATTTTAAAGGGTCTTATAGGACATAAAATATTCACTTTGGTTAATGTCTATGCCCCTAATTACGACCAAGTCCCTTGGCTTTTGAAAGTTCTTTCCATTGTAGAAAATATTAGAGAGGGAACAGTTATCCTAGCTGGGGACCTAAACTTAGCCTTACATCCGATCTCGGACACTTCGTCTAAGAAGTCTTCTACTTCGGGTAAACTACTAAAAAAAGTAAAGAATAAGCTACATGATTTGGGATTGGTTGACATATGGAGATGTATGAATCCGACTGGTATTGATTACACCTTTTATTCGGCTCCTTCTCATTCATACAGCAGAATCGATTACATCTTCGTGCCTAAAGACTTCTTACACCAATCCTCTGACCCCCAGATTGGAAACATTACCGTTTCAGACCACTCTCCAATTTTCTGCTCCTTCCACCCTCAACCTGGATCTGGTAAGTTCTCCGGTTGGAGACTTAATGAGTCCATATTGAGCGACACTAGCCACGTTTCCTTTTTCACCTCCCTTTTAGAGCAATACTTCAAGTCCAATGACTCTCCTGAAATTTCCGCACAGACACTATGGGACGCCCACAAAGCTTATATACGCGGACAGTTTATAAGCAAGTGCTCCCACCTAAAAAAATTAGCTGACAAACACTTCTCACCCCTTTTAGACCGCATTCACATTTTAGAGAACCTGCATAAACAGTCGTTGGACCCTCAACAACTCACTGAGCTATTAACTATTAGATCTGAGCTGAAAAATATCTTAAATAAAAAATCAGCTAAGTATTACCTTTCCTCCCAACAAAAATTCTATGCCCACGGCAATAAAGCCTCAAGATTCCTTATGAACCGAATTAAAAAAAGAAAAAATGCTAGATATATAACCTCTATCAAATCCCCCCAAGGACACCAATTTTTTCACCTGAATCTATTGCAGAACAATTTCGCCTCTTTTACAAAGACCTTTATAATTTACCCACCCCCTCTGACATTATGTCAGCCATCAGATCACTTTGTCACCCCAACTCTTTCCTAGACACTCTCAAATTACCCTCTCTGACCTTGTCCCAGAGGGAAGACTTTTCAAAGCCTTTCGATCTTGCGGAGCTTTCCAAGGCCCTAAAATCCTCTCCAAAGAATAAATGTCCCGGCCCTGATGGTCTCCCGACTGTTTACTATACAGTTTTCCATAATACATTAGCCCCCTTTCTCCTTCGAGTCTGTAACAAAACTCTCCTAAACTTTCCCCTCTCCGCAGACATGACGAGAGCTGTGATCTCGATCATTCCTAAAGAGGGAACAGATCTTACTAACTGTGCTAATTATCGCCCAATATCCCTCCTAAACACAGATTTGAAATTACTAGCGAAAATGTTAGCAACCAGAATACAACATATCCTTCCTGTTTTGATACACCCTGACCAAGTGAGGTTTGTCAAGGGAAGGGAAGGGAAGGATAATACTACTAAAATTCTGAATGCCCTATATTACGCCTCCAGTAAAAAACTTCCTTTGGTTCTCCTAGGTACCGACGCGGAAAAGGCATTCGACCGCATTGACTGGTCATATATTAAGCTTACGTTACAGAAATTTGGATTTCCTGAGCCTTATATTCAAGCTATCTTTGCAATGTACTCTAATGCTTCCGCGTCGGTCCTAGTGAATAACCATATTTCGAATAACTTCCAGATTAAAAATGGCACCCGCCAAGGCTGTCCTCTCTCCCCCCTTATTTTCGTATTAGTTATGGAAACTCTCATGCAAGCACTTAGGCAAGAGGAATCCATCAAAGGGTTAAAGGTTGGTTCACAAGAACATAAACTAGCCGCTTTTGCGGATGATCTCTTGATCCTAACCACTAACCCCAGTACCTCTATGACTAAAATACTCCATACGCTAGATGTCTTTAGTTCATTCTCTAACTTTAAGGTCAACCCCCAAAAGTCCCATATTTTACATATTGGTTTATCCCCTGCGTCCGTTAAAAAACTCCAAACTAATTCCCCGTTTAATTGGACGACCCAACACATAATATACTTAGGAATTAAGATTAATGCCCACTTGCCAGACCTTTTTCATTTGAACTATGCCCCCCTTTTAAAGTCTATGGCCGCTCAATTGGACTCACTAGAAAAACATTTCCTTTCTTGGTTTGGAAGGAAAAATATTGTAATGTCATTGGTCATCCCAAGACTGACTTACCTCCTCCAGGTTCTCCCTATCATGATCCCTCGTTCTTTTTTCATTAAATTAAATGCACTTATACGACAGTTCTTATGGGATAAGAAAAAGCCCAGAATTTCACTTTCCTCCCTCATAAGACCGAAAAAACTAGGAGGTATAGGCCTTCCTGATCCCGAATTGTACATGAAGGCGATACACCTCTGCAGAGTGGTTGACTGGATACGTTCCCCTACACATAAAACATGGCTCCATATCGAAAATTCCAACTTTACTTCCTCTATTAGATCCCTTTTGCTCTCGGACAAGCCACTATCTCACCTTCCTCATATGACTAACCCTCTAATAAGGTCTACCATCAATGTATGGAAGTGGTTCTCTTCCAACTATGCTGACCAATTACCTTTGTCTCACCTCCTCCAAATCAAAGATATATATTCACTCGCCCCTAGGGAAGTAAAATCCTCCATCCCCTCCCAGCTTAGATCCTCATCTACTCCTATACTGGAGCTACTGGATGGCGATGGCTGTGTTCCCCCTGAATCTATTCTAGCCTCCACAAGCGGTATACTGCCCGCTAATTTTCTTGCTCTCAAATATCTTAAAGAAGAGCTGCTCAGTTACTCCAAATCTACCCCCATGACACATACCTCTGGATGGTTTGAGAATCTGATTTCCTCTGCCACTTACCCCCCCAAACTAATCTCCTTCCTTTACAAAAAACTCATTCAGCCTCACACGAGAGTTAAACCCTCATACATAGGATTATGGGAAAAAGATTTAGGCAAACAATTCTCTGACACGCAGGTTAATTCACTGCTGATCACCCCTCATAAGTCCTCAAGGTGCGTCCGGGTGCAGGAGAATGGTTACAAAATTCTGTCCAGATGGTACAGAACACCCGATAAAGTGGCTCTCATGTATCCTGACGTACCAGACTTGTGCTGGAGATGTGGCTTGGATAAAGGCACTTTCATGCACATTTGGTGGAACTGCCCTCCCCTGTTAAATTGGTGGGAACAGATATTCCGCGTTAGTAACTCTATAAGTGGCTCTTCCGCTCCATGTACACCTGAAATCGCCCTTCTATCTCTAGATATATCCAAATATGATAAAAGTCATGGGCTACTTTTACACCTTTTATCAGCGGCCCATCTCCTTATTCCCACAAAATGGCGCTCTGACGAAATCCCCTCCATTGAACAGTGGACGAACAAGGTTGATCAAATTTATCGCCTTGAGGAGCTTTCTAATTGGGAGTTGGGTACCAGAAAGAAATTCCTCTTGACTTGGTCGACTTGGAGGAGACACAGAAACTTCTCTTAACTTGTCCCTCCCTAAATAACAATGAGTTGTTACCCTCTGGTCTAATGGGTTTCATACCAGCTTGATTGCTAATAATCTACTGATTTGCGGTTATACTATTATTCCCTTAAACTGGAATTTTGCTCATCTTCTCTGTATAATTATTACACTGTTTACACATGTATCATCCCCTGCTGCGTCAGGTTATGACAGCTACTTCTTGTAATGTGATATATTCTTTTTTCTTTTCTCTTTCTTTTTTCTTTTCTTTTTGTTTTAAAAACAAAAAATCAATAAAAATTGTTGATAATAAAAAAAAAAACTTTTGGCCACGACTGTATAGAGCCAAAAAATGTTAGAATTATGTCGATGTCCCAATATTTATGGACCTGACTGTAAAAATATATAAAAATATATAAAAGAAGGAGGGAGGTATACCTCCTTCTTTTATATATTTTTATCATTTTAGTTTTACCAATAAATTGATTATTTTATTTGTGAATACGTCTCAGTGTGAGTCCAGAAAGAGTGCCAATTATCTACTGAACTAAGACATATACAGTACAGACCAAAAGTTTGGACACACCTTCTCATTCAAAGAGTTTTATTTATTTTCATGACTATGAAGGCATCAAAACTATGAATTAACACATGTGGAATTATATACATAACAAACAAGTGTGAAACAACTGAAAATATGTCATATTCTAGGTTCTTCAAAGTAGCCACCTTTTGCTTTGATTACTGCTTTGCACACTCTTGGCATTCTCTTGATGAGCTTCAAGAGGTAGTCCCCTGAAATGGTCTTCCAACAGTCTTGAAGGAGTTCCCAGAGATGCTTAGCACTTGTTGGCCCTTTTGCCTTCACTCTGCGGTCCAGCTCACCCCAAACCATCTCGATTGGGTTCAGGTCCGGTGACTGTGGAGGCCAGGTCATCTGGCGCAGCACCCCATCACTCTCCTTCATGGTCAAATAGCCCTTACTTTCAAAGTTTTCCCAATTTTTCGGCTGACTGACTGACCTTAATTTCTTAAAGTAATGATGGCCACTCGTTTTTCTTTACTTAGCTGCTTTTTTCTTGCCATAATACAAATTCTAACAGTCTATTCAGTAGGACTATCAGCTGTGTATCCACCTGACTTCTCCTCAACGCCACTGATGGTCCCAACCCCATTTATAAGGCAAGAAATCCCACTTATTAAACCTGACAGGACACACCTGTGAAGTGAAAACCATTTCAGGGGACTACCTCTTGAAGCTCATCAAGAGAATGCCAAGAGTGTGCAAAGCAAGTAATCAAAGCAAAAGGTGGCTACTTTGAAGAACCTAGAATATGACATATTTTCAGTTGTTTCACACTTGTTTGTTATGTATATAATTCCACATGTGTTAATTCATAGTTTTGATGCCTTCAGTGTGAATCTACAATTTTCATAGTCATGAAAATAAAGAAAACTCTTTGAATGAGAAGGTGTGTCCAAACTTTTGGTCTGTACTGTATATGTCTTAGTTCAGTAGATAATTGGCACTCTTTCTGGACTCACACTGAGACGTATTCACAAATAAAATAATCAATTTATTGGTAAAACTAAAATGATAAAAATATATAAAAGAAGGAGGTATACCTCCCTCCTTCTTTTATATATTTTTATATATTTTTATATATTTATATATATATATATATATATATATATATAAAATCATCTACTGAACTATTTCTATTTCTTTGTGCGGGTGAACCATATTGATTAGAGCACCTGTATCCTGCTAGTGACCCTATTTACCCTCTTTTAATATATGTGTCTTAATTGCAGTTCAGCGGTGAAGTTACATTGTACTACAGCCTTTTTTAGGGGGTATTATTTTAATTTTAATTTAATTCTTTTATTATAGAGTATGTCAGACAGACAGGTGACAGACCCTTCAAAGGGAACGGGCAGTGGATTATAAATGTCGCAGGCAGCAGAAGAAGTGGGGTGGCAGCAGGAGTCGCAGCGAGAGGCCTGAACTCCTCTTGGCATCTAGTGGTCATGTCTTGACCAGCAACCCAGCAGTTTTGAATGGTTGACTCGGTCTTTGACTTTATCGCAAGTAACATCAGATACCCCCAGCCAAGAGTTGGTGGGTTCGTCAGACACAACTCTTAGTTGGTATGACCCGGGAGCAGGCCCTGTGCCCTCACCTGTCCTCAACCTGCCTCTATCCTTTACTGTTCCCTCAGCCACAGAAGTATTGTATGCTATGGGCTCAGCTCAACTATACAGCGTGGACAAACTACTAGAGGACAGTCAGCAGCTACTGCCCAACCAAGATCTGAAGGAGACATTTGTCGCTTCCTCTGGTAGGCGGGCAAATAGTGATAATGAGAGTCGTGTGGGAGTAGGTGTTGCAAGTTGTCAGGCTTCTGGCCCTGAGACAGTTGATGGGGACATCAGTGATGTAAAGACAGTAGCGGATGATGATGATGATGATGATGTAGGCGATCCCACTTGGGAGCCGAGTGAAAAAGGGGCTTCATCATCATCATCATCATCATCAGGAGAAGAGGGTGACAGCTTGTGCCTGAGGCAGTGGCTGAGACAGCAGGGTGGTAGCGTTGCTGTGAATCAAACGTGCCAGGGGTAGACCACCAATTCGCAGAAGCCTGCCGGCCTGGAAAGTAGCAGTGCAGGGGTTCACGGTGGCAGCGGTAGCAGGCAATCAGCGCGGAGTGTTGTGGGGAAAATGCCATACTTGGCGGTGTGGCAATTTTTTGTTAGGCAGCCAGTGGAGGTGAACATGGCCATTTTCCGAATTTGTGGTCAGAAGGTCAGCCCTGTGTCAACACATGCAGTGTCACCATAAAGTGGCCTGGGAGAACCGTGGCTCTGATGTGGTGGTCTAGCCTGCCACAAAGTGGCATGCACCAAATTTCATGCAGTCAAGGCTCCACCACCTCAGCCGAAGGGAGCTATCTGTCCTTCCCATCATCTGCTGGTCCTTATGCTCCTGCTCCTCGTCCTCCTACTCCTTGTCAGTCATTCCGTCAGCAATCAATCACAGAAGCGCTTGCCAAAAGAGAACAGTATGCATGCACTCATCCAACGGCGCAGAAGCTGAACGTGCTCCTGGCCAAGTTACTGGTGCTGCAGTCCCTCCCTTTCCAATTGTTGGACTCTGCACCTTTCAGAGAACTGATGGCTTGTGCCCAGCCGAGGTGGAGAGTCCCAAGCTGTCATTTCTTTGCCAAAAAGGCAATATCAGCCCTGCACAAATATGTAGAACAGAAGGTGGGCCAGTCTTGAGCCTGTCGGTGTCTGCCAAAGTGCAAGGCAGCGCAGACATGTGGAGCTGTAACTACGGTCAGGGTCAATATATGTCCTTTACAGCCCACTGGGTAAATGTGGTTCCTGCCAGGCCACACCAGCAACTTGGCCAGGTGATGCCGGTTTCTCCTTCACGTTCTCATGCCATTGGTCCTGTGATAATGTCTGCCTAAGCCTCCTCATCTTTCACTGTGTCCTCAGCCTCCACTGCAGGGACAATTCACAGTGCCCCACCAGCATACCAGATGTGCAGGGCACGATGTTGTCACACTGTTCTGCACCTAGTTTGCCTAGAAATCGAATCCTAGCTTTCTCCTCGACAACTCAAAATCAGAACTATGGTGACCGACAATGGGAAGAACATGGTGGGCGCGTCAGGAAGGGCTGAGCCATGCCCCCTGCCCTGCATGGCGCACATGTTCAATATGGTTGTCAAGCGGTTCCTGAAGTATTCACCCCATCTGCAAGACATCCTGAAAATGGTAAGGAAAATTTGCATGCACTCGTACACCGCAAAGCACTAATACAACGCAAAGCACACCCTGCTTGAGCTGCAGCGGCATCCCCCAACATAGGCTGATATGCAATATTTCCACCCTCCATATGTTGGACCGATTATATGAACAGAGAAAGGCGATAAACGATTTCTTGATGATACAGGCGGACAGAGGTACTCCCCTGTATAACTTTGATGTTAGCCAGTGGCAGCTCATGCGTGACACCTGCCGTTTGCTTAGGCCCTTTGAGGAGCCCACTTTATTTGTCAGTTTCCAGCACTACGGGATGAACAACATCATTCCACTGATTCATGTCCTGGAACATATGCTGCTTAATCTGGCTGGCCAGGGGACTGGAGACATAGCGACTACATCTCACAGCCACATGAGCCTTGTGGGGGCTGAACTAGAGGAGGAGGAGGATATTCGAGCATAAGCAATGCATAGATAAATAGCATTTTTTTCTACACAGGTGAATGGAGAGGAGGAGCAGGAGCAGTTGGAGGAGCTACAGGGCGATGAGGAAGACAAGGCAGATGACGAGGCCGCTGTGGCAGTATGAAGTAGAGATGGAGGCAGGGAGTCACTGTTAGTCAGCCTCTTAGTAACTTTCTCAAATGGCCCGATACATGCTTAGTTGCTTGCATAGTGACAGCAGAATTGTCACTATTCAACAGAGGGATGACTACTGGCTCTCAACTAGAGATGATCGAATTTCGCAAAAATTCAATTTGGCTGGCTCGCAAATTTGCCGTAAAGATGTTGCATCACCATGAGGGGACCACAGAGTGGTGATGTGGCAGCAGCATGAGGAGACCACAGTGTGGTGAAGTGGCAGCAGCATGAGGAGACCACAGAGTGGCCCAGTGACATAGTGTTGAGGTAGCAGCAGCATGAGGAGAGATTTGGCAGCAGCATGAGGAGACCACAAACTGGCAAGGTAACATAGTGTGGAGGTTGTGGCATAAGGAGGCCACAGAGTGGCACAATGACAGAGTGTGGAGGTGGTAGCAGCACCACGAGGAGACCACAGAGTGTCCCACAAACAGAGTTGCGAGTTGGCAGCAGCATGAAAAGACCACAGAGTGGCAAGGTGACAGTGTGGAGGAGGCAGCAGCATGAGGAGGCCACAGAGTGGCACAATGACAGAGTATGACAGAAGGTGGCAGTAGCAGCAGGAAGAGACCACAGATTGGCCCAGAGACAGAGTTGTGAGTTGGCAGTAGCATGAGGAGACCACAGATAGAGATTTGCGCGTTCGCAATTCGCCGAACATGCGAACATATGGCTATATCCGCCGGCTCCTTATTATTTTGCATTGCGCCGAACTTTGACCCATGACACACACAACAGGTGGGACAGGACAGCCAATTGAGACATTTCAGCACATGGACACACCCCCACCCTATAACAGAACCTGATCTAGCAGCCATTTTACATTCTGTGTTTTGCCAGTGTAGGGAGAGGTTGCTTTGTGGAGCAGGGACAGACTGTTAGGGACACCAAACACTAGCTAATAGGGCCACAAAAGTCCTTTTAAGGACTGGTATAGGTGTGCTATTGATAGGTGTGATATACTGAGGGGCGTGATACACTTATAATATACTTTCTAACATAGAAAATATATTATAGTGCATTTGTATTGTGTAGCAGTCGTGTGTGGTTCTGCTGCAATACCGCAGCTATATAGAGGGACAAACGCTATTGGAATAACTAATTGCAACTCGTGTAATATACCTGTTGCCCCCCCAAAAAAAAATGATTGAGGGGTGTGATATACCTATAATATACTTTCTAACATAGAAAGTATATAGTGCATTTGTATTGTGCAGCAGTTGTGTGCGGTTCTGCTGCGATACCACAGGTATATAGAGGGACAAGCGTTATTGGAACAACTATTTGCAACGGGTGTGATATACCTGGCACCGGACGGGGTTAAAAGCAGAGTGTGCTTGGCGTGCATGCTGCACCTGCATTCCCTGGACTTTGTGTGGCTGTCATGGCCCATAAACAGGTAGAAACTAGTGTTAGGGACCACTCCATAGAGGCAGGGCCGGCGCCACCAGTAAGGCGAACTAGGCAGTCGCCTAGGGCGCCATTTAGCAGGGGGCGCCCGTTGCGGTTAAAAAACCCCCAAAAAAAACAAAAAAAAAACGTTGGTTATAATATAGGTTCAGGCGGCCGGCCGGCGGCGCCCCTCATGCTGCGCTGCGCTGCCTGAGCGGCTGAGGCTGAGCGCTTTGCCGCTCTAAGAATCTCCGGCCGCCGGCGCCGCTCAGTGCTGACTGCTCTGCTGTCGTCTGACTGAGTGACTAACTCCGTCTGCTGCTGTGCTAGCTTACCTGGCTGGCTGTGGCTGCTGGGCTGCTGAGGGTGGAGCGGAGGTGGAGCAGAGGTGGAGCGGAGGTGGAGCGGAGGTGGAGCGGAGGCGGAGCTCTGCCGCCCTCCCTGAATGATCTTGATCTGGACTGAACCCCCTGACCCCTCCCACCTTGAGCACGTCACGTGACGCAGAGAGAGGGGTGGAGCGATTCAGGCCGCACACTGAGCAGCAGCCGAGCAGCCAGCCACGGCCACGGTCCAGCAGTCCCACCACCAGCAATTTGCCTCCCCGACCACCAGTGCGTCGGCAGTGCCTAAATTGCCTTCTCCTAGTTCTGGGACAGAACAGAAGTGGGCTCCAGACCATCCTACCTGGATTGGAGTGCAGGACAGGTGCGTGCAGCTGCTTTCTTCTTCCCCAGGACGGACCCCAGGGCGACATTGGTCACAGTGAACGGTGTACCTACTTTTGTCTCCAGGACCAGTCCCCAGAGCCAGACTGCAGCCAGAGACGAGAGACCAGCTCATCTTATTGTCCTGGACTGGTAAGTAGTCAGTAGACAATGCAATATGTTTATTATTTCCTGTATTTTTTGCCTTATAAGACACACTTTCCCCCCCCCAAAAGTGGGGGGAAAATGGCCGTGCGTCTTATAAAGCGGATTGCGGATACTTCGCTGGCCGCTATGCTGCACAGCGCGGCCAGCGAAGTATCAGTGTGGAGAGAGGAGGCGGGGACACTCATGGCGGGGCCTGGTGCAGTGACTCTACTCTAATACACCGAGCCCCGCAGCTGTTAAGTGCATTCAATCCGAATGGGTCTGCAATTACTGTACTGTACTGTACTTACTGTAGTACCTTATGTATAGCATTAAGATGGCGCTGACCGTCAGCTCCCTCGGTCATGCGCCGCCTGCCACAGTTCCCTTCTTATGCGCCGCCTGCCCGTCTGCCTGTTCATTCATAAAGTGAGATAAGCAGGCAGGCGGCGCATGAGGAGGGAGCTGCCGGTCTGCGCCATCTTAATGCTATACATAAGGTACTACAGTAAGTACAGTAATTGCGGACCCATTCAGATTGAATGTACTTAACAGCTGCGGCGGGGCCCGGTGTATTAGAGTAGAATCACTGCAACGGGCCCCACCATGAGTGTCTCCGCCTCCTCCCTCCACACTGATGCATCTGATGGGGGATCTGTAGTTGACACTTATGGGGATCTGTGAATGACATAAGTGTCATCCACAGATCCTCCCATAACAGTGCGTCATCAACAGATCCTCCCATAACAGTGCGTCATCCACAGATCCTCCCATAACAGTGCGTCATCCACAGATCCCCTCCCATAACAGTGCGTCATCCACAGATCCCCTCCCATAACAGTGCGTCATCCACAGATCCCCTCCTATAACAGTGCGTCATCCACAGATCCCCTCCCATAACAGTGCGTCATCCACAGATCCCCTCCCATAACAGTGCGTCATCCACAGATCCCCTCCCATAACAGTGCGTCATCCACAGATCCCCTCCCATAACAGTGCGTCATCCACAGATCCCCTCCCATAACAGTGCGTCATCCACAGATCCCCTCCCATAACAGTGCGTCATCCACAGATCCCCTCCCATAACAGTGCGTCATCCACAGATCCCCTCCCATAACAGTGCGTCATCCACAGATCCCCTCCCATAACAGTGCGTCATCCACAGATCCCCTCCCATAACAGTGCGTCATCCACAGATCCCCTCCCATAACAGTGCGTCATCCACAGATCCCCTCCCATAACAGTGCGTCATCCACAGATCCCCTCCCATAACAGTGCGTCATCCACAGATCCCCTCCCATAACAGTGCGTCATCCACAGATCCCCTCCCATAACAGTGCGTCATCCACAGATCCCCTCCCATAACAGTGCGTCATCCACAGATCCCCTCCCATAACAGTGCGTCATCCACAGATCCCCTCCCATAACAGTGCGTCATCCACAGATCCCCCCATAACAGTGCGTCATCCACAGATCCCCCATAACAGTGCGTCATCCACAGATCTCAGTGAAGCAGTGGGGGGGGGGGGGGGCGCCAATTTTTATCTTGCCTAGGGCGGCAAAAATCCTTGCACCGGCCCTGCATAGAGGCGACCTTGACGTGGTGAGTGGCTTATTACGCTTTGGCCAAAATGTACACCAATGCCTCATCCAGCATAGAGGCAGGGCAGAGTGATGGTTGCAGAGTGCTATTGCATTTGTGTCTTTTTCTTTGTATATGTATTTCGCCATAGAGATGTGCACCTGCATATAGGGTTGTGCTGATTGAATCCCCCACATTTTTTCTTTGTTATATACCTGTTGCCACAAAAAATACTGATTGAGGAGTGCAATATACCTGCTTTCACAAAATACTGATTGAGGGGTGCTATATACCTGCTTCCACCAAATATTGATTAAGGGGTTCTACACTCACCTAAAGAATTATTAGGAACACCATACTAATACGGTGTTGGACCCCCTTTTGCTTCAGAACTGCCTTAATTCTGCGCGGCATTGATTCTGGTGCTGATAGCATTCTTTAGAAATGTTGGCCCATATTGATAGGATAGCATCTTGCAGTTGATGGAGATTTGAGGGATGCACATCCAGGGCACGAAGCTCCCGTTCCACCACATCCCAAAGATGCTCTAATGGGTTGAGATCTGGTGACTGTGGGGGCCATTTTAGTACAGTGAACTCATTGTCATGTTCAAGAAACCAAGCTTTGTGACATGGTGCATTATCCTGCTGGAAGTAGCCATCAGAGGATGGATACATGTTCTCATTCTGTTTACGCCAAATTCGGACTCTACCATTTGAATGTCTCAACAGAAATCGAGACTCATCAGACCAGGCAACATTTTTCCAGTCTTCAACAGTCCAATTTTGGTGAGCTCGTGCAAATTGTAGCCTCTTTTTCCTATTTGTAGTGGAGATGAGTGGTACCCGGTGGGGTACCCGGTGGGGTCTTCTGCTGTTGTAGCCCATCCGCCTCAAGGTTGTGCGTGTTGTGGCTTTACAAATGCTTTACTGCATACCTCGGTTGTAACGAGTGGTTATTTCAGTAAACGTTGCTCTTCTATCAGCTTGAATCAGTCGGCCCATTCTCCTCTGACCTCTAGCATCCACAAGGCATTTTTGCCCACAGGACTGCCGCATACTGGATGTTTTTCCCTTTTCACTCCATTCTTTGTAAACCCTAGAAATGGTTGTGCGTGAAAATCCCAGTAACTGAGCAGATTGTGAAATACTCAGACCGGCCCGTCTGGCACCAACAACCATGCCAAGCTCAAAATTGCTTAAATCACCTTTCTTTCCCATTCTGACATTCAGTTTGGAGTTCAGGAGATTGTCTTGACCAGGACCACACCCCTAAATGCATTGAAGCAACTGCCATGTGATTGGTTGACTAGATAATTGCATTAATGAGAAATAGAACAGGTGTTCCTAATAATTCTTTAGGTGAGTGTATATACCTGCTTCCACAAAATACTGATTGAGGGATGTGATATACTTGCTTCCACAAAATACTGATTAAATGGTTTTTATATACCTGTTTCCACAAAATACTGATTGAGGGGTGGGATATACCTGCTTCCACCAAATATTGATTAAGGGGTTTGATATACCTGCTTCCACAAAATACAGATTGAAGGGTGCGATATACATGCTTCCACAAAATACTGAATAAGGGGTTTGATATACCTGCTTCCACAAAATACAGATTGAGGGTTGCGATATACCTGCTTCCACAAAATATTGATTAAGGGTTTCTATATACCTCCTTCCACTAAATACTTATTAAGGGGATTTATATACCTGCTTCCACCAAATATTTATTGAGGCCTGCGATACACCTGCTTCCACAAAATACTGATTGAGGGGTGCGATATACCTGTTCCACCAAATATTGATTTAGGCCTGCGATACACCTGCTTCCACAAAATACTGATTAAGGGGATTGATATACCTGCTTCCACCAAATATTGATTGAGGCCTGCGATATACCTGCTTTCACAAAATACTGATTAAGGGGATTGATATACCTGTTTCCACCAAATATTGATTAAGGCCTGCGATATACCTGCTTCTGCAAAATACTGATTAAGGGGTTTGATATACCTGCTTCCACAAAATACAGATTAAGGGTGCGATATACCTGCTTTCACCAAATATTGATTAAGGGGTTCTATATACCTGCTTCCACAAAATACTTATTGAGGGATGCGATATACCTGCTTCCACAATATGCTGATTGAGGGGTGCGATATACCTGCTTACACCAAATATTGATTGAGGGGTTCTATATACCTGCTTCCACAAAATACTGATTAAGGGGATAGAGATACCTGCTTCCACCAAATATTGATTGAGGCCTGCGATAAACCTGCTTCCACAAAATACTGATTGAGGGTTGCGATATACCTGCTTCCACAAAATATTTATTAAGGGGTTCTATATACCTGCTTCCATTAAATACTGGTTAAGGGGATTGATATATCCGCTTCCACCAAATATTTATTGAGGCCTGCGATACACCTGCTTCCACAAAATACTGATTGAGGGGTGTGATATGCCTGTTTCACTAGATATTGATTTAGGCCTGCGATACACCTGCTTCCACAAAATACTGATTAAGGGGATTGATATACCTGCTTTCGCCAAATATTGATTGAGGCCTGCGATATACCTGCTTCCGCAAATACTGATCAAGGGGTTTGATATACCTGCTTCCACAAAATACAGATTAAGGGTGCTATATACCTGCTTCCACAAAATATTGATTGAGGGGTTCTATATACGTGCTTCCACAAAATACTGATTGAGGGGTGCAATATACCTGCTTCCACAAAATACTGAATAAGGGGTTTTATTTACCTGCCTCCACAAAATACAGATTGAGGGTTGCGATGGTCCATAAATATTGGGACATCGACACAATTCTAACATTTTTGGCACTTTTTGGCACTGAAATTAAACAAACAAGATGTGCTTTACCTGCAGACTGTCAGCTTTAATTTGAGGGTATTTAGATCCAAATCAGGTGAACGGTGTAGGAATTACAACAGTTTGCATATGTGCCTCCCACTTGTTAAGGGACCAAAAGTAATGGGACAAAATAATAATCATAAATCAAACTTTCACTTTTTAATACTTGGTTGCAAATCCTTTCACAGTCAATTACAGCCTGAGGTCTGGAACTCATAGACATCACCAGACACTGGGTTTCATCCCTGGTGATGCTCTGCCAGGCCTCTACTGCAACTGTCTTCAGTTCCTGCTTTTTCTTGGGGCATTATCCCTTCAGTTTTGTCTTCAGCAAGTGAAATGCATGCTCAATCAGATTCAGGTCCAGTGATTGACTTGGCCATTGCTTAACATTCCACTTCTTTCCCTTAAAAAACTCTTTGGTTGCTTTTGCAGTATGCTTTAGGTCATTGTCCATCTGCACTGTGAAGCGCCGTCCAAGGAGTTCTGAAGCATTTGGCTGAATAGGAGCAGATAATATTGCCTGAAACACTTCACAATTCATCCTGCTGCTTTTGTCAGCAGTCACATCATCAATAAATACAAGAGAACCAGTTCCATTGGCA
The DNA here is from genome assembly GCF_905171765.1 of Bufo bufo. Lineage (NCBI taxonomy): Eukaryota > Metazoa > Chordata > Amphibia > Anura > Bufonidae > Bufo > Bufo bufo. The sequence goes on from NC_053393.1 coordinate 195,837,619, forward strand.
GTCATACATGCCCACGCCATGATACTACCACCACCATGCTTCACTGATGATGCTTAGGATCATGAGCAGTTCCTTTCCTTCTACATACTTTTCTCTTCCCATCACTCTGGTACAAGTTGATCTTGTTCTCATCTGTCCATAAGATGTTGTTCCAGAACTGTGAAGGCTTTTTTAGATGTCGTTTGACAAACTCTAATATGGCCTTGCTGATTTTGAGGCTCACCAATGGTTTACATCTTGTGGTGAACCCTCTGTATTCACTCTGGTGAAGTCTTCTCTTGATTGTTGACTTTGACACACATACACCTACCTCCCGGAGAGTGTTCTTGATCTGGCCAACTGTTGTGAAGGGTGTTTTCTTCACCAGGGAAAGAATTATTCGGTCATCCACCACAGTTGTTTTCCGTGGTCTTCCGGGTCTTTTGGTGTTGCTGAGCTCACAGTGCGTTCCTTCTTTTTAAGAATGTTCCAAACAGTTGTTTTGGCCACGCCAAATGTTTTTGCTATCTCTCTGATGGGTTTGTTGTGTTTTTTCAGCCTAATGATGGCTTGCTTTACTGATATTGACAGCTCTTTGGATCTCATCTTGAGAGTTGACAGCAACAGATTCCAAATGCAAATAGCACACTTGAAATGAACTCTGGACCTTTTATCTGCTCATTGTAATTGGGATAATGAGGGAATAACACACACCTGGCCATGGAACAGCTGAGAAGCCAATTGTCCCATTACTTTTGGTCCCTTAACAAGTGGGAGGCACATATGCAAACTGTTGTAATTCCTACACCGTTGACCTTATCTGGATGTAAATACCCTCAAATTAAAGCTGACAGTCTGCAGGTAAAGCACATCTTGTTCGTTTTATTTCAAATCCATTGTGGTGGTGTATAGAGCCAAAAATGTTAGAGTTGTGTCGATGTCCCAATATTTATGGACCTGACTGTACCTGCTTCCACAAAATATTGATTAAGATGTTCTATATACCTACTTCCACTAAATACTGATTAAGGGGATTGATATACCTGCTTCCACCAAATATTTATTGAGGCCTGCGATACACCTGCTTCCACAAAATACTGATTGAGGGGATTGATATACCTGTTCCACCAAATATTGATTGAGACCTGCGATATACCTGCTTCCACAAAAAACTGATTAAGGGGATTGATATACCTGCTTCCACAAAATACAGATTAAGGGTGCGATAAACCTGCTTCCACCAAATATTGATTAAGGGGTTCTATATACTTGCTTCCACAAAATACTGATTGAGGGGTGTGATATATACCCGATTCCACAAAATACTGAATAAGGAGTTCTATATACCTGCTTCCACAAAATACTAAATAAGGGATGCAATATACCTGCTTCCACCAAATATTGATTGAGGCCTGCAATACACCTGCTTACACAAAATACTGATTTAGGGGATAGAGATAACTGCTTCCACCAAATATTGATTGAGGCCTGCGATACACCTGCTTCCACAAAATACTGATTAAGGAAATTGATATACCTGCTTCCACCAAATATTGATTGAGGCCTGCGATACACCTGCTTCCACAAAATACTGAATAAGGGGTTTGATATACCAGCTTCCACCAAATACTGATTGAGGCCTGCGATACACCTGCTTCCACAAAATACTGATTGAGGGGTGCGATATACCTGCTTCCACCAAATTTTGATTGAGGCCTGTGATACACCTGCTTCCACAAAATACTGAATAAGGGGATTGATATACCTGCTTCCACCAAATATTGATTGAGGCCTGCGATACACCTGCTTCCACAAAATACTGATTAAGGGGTTTGATATGCCAACTTCCACCAAATACTGATTGAGAAGGCCTGCGATATACCTGCTTCCACAAATACTGCTCTTCTCTAGGGATTATGGCACAGTTTTTTTTTTGAAAATGACAGGCAGAGGAAGAGGCAGGTCGTTCTGCAAGGGGTGGCAGGGGTCGGGCAGGTGCACCAGGCTGGAGCCTAAGTGGGAAGTTGGAGAAGGTGCATGCAATTACGTCAAAGGACGCACCAGAGTTGATTGAATGGCTCACTCAGCCTTCTGCTTCTGCACCCTCCTCATCCTCTGTATCTTCACCCTCCTTACTCTCTACTGTGTGCACCCCCAAAGACACCACCACCACCACCACAGCCCCTCCACTCGAGTTAGAAGAATTATTTTCCCATGCATTCACCTTACCGTTGCACAGCCATTCTTGTCATCTTATGAGGAAGAGGAGGTATTAACGGTCGCCACCCAGCGGTCTGACGACAGTACCCAGATCAGCCCAAGGAGGCTGGTCCCCGCTGTTGCTGCCTACTACGAGCAGGAAGAGGAGTGGAGTTCAGAGGAAGAGACGGAGCAGTAGATAGGCAGGAGAAGGAGGAGAAGCAGGCAAAACTCGCAGTGCACAGGAGGCAAAAAGCAGACTGCAAATGTATCTGGAGTGAGCCATCCACCATGCACGGTCACATCTTGTGCTCCCAGGATGCCAGCACATGGCTCCGCAGTGTGGGATTTTTTTAACGTGGCAGCTGCTGACAATAGTGTTGCCATCTGTAACCTGTGCTGTTAACGCATAAGTCGCGGTAAGCCCAAAACTCACCTAGGGTTGACCGCCTTAAGAAGGCACCTGACCTCCCATCACCGAGCCCAGTGGGAGCAACGCCATCAGAAGGTAGGTAGGAAGGCTTCTGTGGCTCAAATGTTCGAGCGTAAAAAGTTGATGATGCCGGATAACCCTTTTGCCCAATTGCTGACCACTGGCTTGTCGGAACTGCTAGCCCGCCAACTACTGCCATATAAACTGGTGGACTCGGAGGCCTTTAGAATATTTAGGGCCATTGGCACACCGCAATGGAAAGTCCCCGGAAGGAAATATTTCTCCCAGAAGGGCACTCTAGAGCTATATGGCCACATTCAGCGACTAGTGAATATATCTCACACAGTGTCGGTGCCAAGATACATCTGACCACAGACACGTGGTCTAGCAAACACGGGCAGGGAAGGTACATAACTTTTACTGCCCACTGGGTGAACCTTCTGACGGCTGTCAAGCATGTAACCCGTGGCACCCGTGTGGATTTTGTGTTACCTCCACGGATTGCATGCAGGCCTGCCTCTTCTTCTCCTCCTCTTACTCTATTCTCTGTCTCCTCCTCGGCTGACTCCTCCGTTTCCACTGCTACCGCCTCTTCAGATGCACCCCACAAGCTTCTCAGAACCTATTTGACGTGCCAAGTGAGACGTTGCCATGCTGTGCTGCGGCTGTTGTGCCTGGAAGCCAAGAGCCACACTGGTTCTGCACTGCTTTCAGCTCTGCGGTCACAGGCCGATCAGTGGCTAATCCCACTACATTTGACAGTTGGTAAAGCAGTGTGCGACAACGGTGCCAATCTGCTGAGCATGCTGAAACAGGGCAAAATGACACACGTGCCTTGCATGGCACACGTCCTGAACTTAGTCGTGCAGCGATTCGTTGCCAAATACTTGCCCGTCAGACGTCTGATTTTTGACAGCCCGATGAGCTAGAACTCCACCTTGTATATGCTTGATAGGCTGCTCCAGCAGCAACGTGCCGTAAACGACTACCTGTATGAACTCTGCAGCAGGACAGGTTCTGGGGAGCTTGGTTTCTATTCACGGCGCCAGTGGCTGCTCATGCGTGATGCATGCAGACTTCTGCAGCCATTTGATGAGATCACCAAATTGGTCATTCGCAGCCAGGGCACCATCAGTGACATCGTACCTTACACCTTCTTTCGTCGTGTCATTGATTAAGCTGTCAAGGAGCAGGAGCTAATAGATAAGGAAGTCGCAATGCTGAGTGAATTCCTAGGGGGGGCTACTCCATCTGAGACAAGTCACCAGGAGTCTGAAGAGGAGTCAGAGGAGGTCTAGTGTTTGAAGAGGGACCCCCGTATAAAAAGCATAAAGGGCACTGACCAGTACTGAGTGGCAATGTACTTAGACCCCCGGTATAAACACAAAATGGCGGACATGTTACCAGCATCACAGAGGACTAACAGAATGCAGCATTTCCAGGCCTTGCTGCAAGAAATGCTGCATTCTGCTGTTGCGCGCACTGGCAGAGGGATTTTCACCCACATCGAAACAGGTGCAGGTACCAATCCTACCGCGCCTGCAAGAAGAGGGCGGTTTGAAGATGCGTTGATCACTTTGGATATGAGATCATTCTTGCAGTCAACCTATCGACAGCCGCCCTCTGGATCCAGCCTCAGGGAACGCCTAGACTGACAGGTGTCCGACTACATCGGGTAACGGCCGATGTGGACGCTTTGAGAAGCGAGGAACCCCTGGACTACTGGTTGTGCAGACTTTCCCTGTGGCCATAGCTGGCACAATTTGCCATGGAACTCTTGGCTTGCCCCTCGTCGAGTGGCCTGTCCGAAAGGACGTTCAGCGCAGCAGGGGGAATCGTGACCAACAAGCGCACTCGCCTAGCTCACGACAGTGTGTACTACCTCACATTTCTAAAAATGAATGAGGCATGGATCTCGGAGGAATTCAACACCTGTGACGACCACGTGTAATTGAATTTTCTCATGCCAGCCCACACATATCCGGCACCACACAGAACAAAGAATGGTCCTTGTCTTATGTATATACAACGGCATAAAAGGCGTTTTCTGTCAGGTAAATGCCTAATTTTTGGGGCTTGTACTCCACTGGCGTACAGAAAAATTGTTATTTAGTGACCGCCTAATATACCTCCAGCCACATAATCACTTGTTCTTTTCTGTCAGGTGAATGCCTAATTTTTGGGGTCTGTACTCCAGTGGCCTACAGTAAAATTGTTATTCAGTGAACTCCTAATGTACCTCCAGCTACATAATCACTTGTTCTTTTATGTCAGGTGTATGCCTAATTTTTGGGACCTGTACTGGCCTTCAGTAAAATTGTTATACATTGGCCGTCTAATATACCTATAGCCACATAATCATTTGTTCTTTTCTGTCAGATGAATGCCTAATGTTTGGGGCCTGTACTGGCCTACACTAAAATAGTTATCCAGTGACCATTGTGAGACAGTGACAGGTCTCACTCAGGTTAGAGGCAAGGAAGGGGTGGATAGTTCGGTCCACACCCCTATTCCACCACAGGCGAGACCAGCTGGAAGTAATCCGGCTGGCACAAAGCACCTCCCAGGGTGTCAGCAAGGGGGGAGTGTGTTACCTGTGAACAGAGGCCTGGAGGCGCTGTGTGGTCCAAGCCAGGAGGGCTGAGAGACCACTATTCCCCATGTGTGCTGAGACACTGGACTGGAGACAGTGGGCGTACTGTGCTCTATACAGCAAGGAGGCTGTGGGACATTGGCTGAGAAAGCCGCTTGTGTTCACAAGGTGTTTATTTTGTATCATTTATGTTTGGTTGGCTGAGGTGCCAAATAAAGTGATGTTTGGACCTGAAACTTCACCCCCGGAGAAGAGCTAACCCCCCACACCATCTAATATACCTCCAGCCACATAATCACTTGTTCTTTTCTGTCAGGTGAATGCCTAATTTTTGGGGCCTGTACTGGCCTACAGTAAAATTGTTATCCAGTGACCATCTAATATACCTCCAGCCACATAATCACTTTTTCTTTTCTGTCAGGTGAATGCCTAATTTTTGGGGCCTGTACTCCACTGGCTTACAGTAAAATTGTTATCCAGTGACCGCCTAATGTACCTCCAGCAACATAATCACTTGTTCTTTTCTGTCAGGTGAATGCCTAATTTTTGAGGCCTTTACTCCCGTGGCCTAAAATAAAAAATTTCTAGGCTCCAGCAGGGCATATGTTTGAGAGTTTATCTTTAAGATGCATAAAAATGGCCCCTGATTAAAATACATATTTTTTGTGAGAATTTTTGCCGTTGATCCCCCTCTGGTATATCACTGTTCATGTTGTGGGACTATTTGTGCACTTCTAGTAAGTATTTGATCGCTGCAAATATGACCTGAAGGTTTTTCAGGTTCGTCTGCTATTAAAGTCAAGGGGGTCCACCGCGGACGTGCCCCCCAACTCCCCACTCTGTCACTGGGCCACTCTGTGGTCTCCTCATGCTGCTGCCACCTCCCCACTATGTCACTGGGTTACTCTGTGCTCTCCTCCTGCTGCTGCCACCTCACCACTATGTCACTGGGCCACTCTGTGGTCTCCTCATGCTGCTGCCACCTCCCCACTATGTCACTGGGTTACTCTGTGCTCTCCTCCTGCTGCTGCCACCTCACCACTATGTCACTGGGCCACTCTGTGGTCTCCTCATGCTGCTGCCACCTCAACACTATGCCACTGGGGTCACTCAGTGGTCTCCTCATGCTGCTGCCACCTCACCACTCTGTGGTCTCTTCATGCTGCTGCAACATCACTACCCTGTGGTCTCCTCTGGGCCACTCTGTGGTCTCCTCATCCTGCTGCCACCTCACCACTATGTCACTGGGCCACTCTGTGGTCTCCCCTTGCGCTGCCACCTCACCACTCTGTGGTCTCCTCATGCTGCTGCCACCTCCCTACTCTGTGGTCTCATCATGCTGCTGCCACCTCACCACTCTGTGGTCTTCACATGCTGCTGCCACCTCACCACTATGTCACTGGGCAACTCTGTGGTCTCCTCATGCTGCTGCCACCCACTATGTCACTGGGCCACTCTGTGGTCTCCTCATGCTGCTGCCACCCACTATGTCACTGGGCCACTCTGTGGTCTCCTCATGCTGCTGCCACCTCAACACTGTCATTGGGCCACTCTGTGGACTGACGGATAAGAGGAAAGACAAAATAATCAGTGATGTCTACACAGACTTACTGCTGACACCCTCTCCACTCTGTCGGGGGGCTCTACTTGTATAAGCATTTAATAGAACAGGTTCTGTAGACATCTATGTCTAATCAGCTGATGACTGTGTAAAAGGAGTGCACTCTTTCACGCTATAGAAGGATCTTAGGCCTCTGCATGGTTCTTTATACCTGGCGCTAACATTAACCTGTAAGGCTGAGTTCACATTTGAGTTATTTGGTCAATTTTGGCTCGGTAATTGACCAAATAAGTTAAGTGTGAAGCGATTCTAAGAGCGACGCGTATCATGTGCGTATCATACTGACTCACAGTATTCTTTCACTACCACAGCAGACTCCTTATGCGTGTTATTTTTTAAAATATTTTTTGAGGCTAAATACATTTTCAAACCTATATTTGTGAAATTGATGTAATGTTATTCTTTAACCATGCGCACAGTTCCTCTGTGGACCATAAAAGAGGGTTTCTACACTTAAGGTAGACTAGTAGTGTTTTTGCTTTACTTGGATGGCCATTTATCCGAATGGCTACAATATATGCAGTGTTAATAGAGCCTTAGAAATGTAAGACTATGTTAAAGGGGTTTTCCAAGGCTTTAAGTAAATTCTTACAGACAGCTTGTGGAAGGAAGATTGTTTTACCACCACTTGCCATCCCATTACCCCACTAATACTGCAATCTGGATTGTGCTCATGTGACCACCTGACTGAATGTGAGCTCTCCTGCTGATGTCTCAACCAAATTTGCTCATGTGTCTTTTTTTTTCAGCCACATGCACATTACATAACTAAACAGGAGGGGCATTTACAGTAGCAGAAAAAAAATTAATCAGATTTTAAACAATCTCATACACAGTAGATTTGAATTACATAGCACCAACATATTACCCAGTGCCATACAGATTTTATCATCACTTGCTGTCATCGGTGGAGTTCACAAATTGGATTTCCTATCAGCATGTCTTTGAGAGGAGACCCCCAAACCATATACAATCTCCATGCAGATATTGTTCTTGGTCAGATTTGAACCTAGGCCCCCAGAGCTGCAAGGCACCAGTGCTCACCACTGAGCCACCATTCATCCTTTACAATGCCATCAATAAAATGCACAGCAAATCCTACAGCCTAAGGCTACATGCACACAACCTATGTGTTTTGCGGTCCGCAAAAAAAAAGACGGATGACATCTATATGCCATCCATTTTTTGTGGATCCATTGTAGCAATGCCTATCCTTGTCCGCACAAAGGACAAGAATAGGACATGTTCTATTTTTTTTGCGGGGCTACGGAACGGACATACTGATGCGGACAGCACATAGTGTCCTGTCCGCATTTTTTGTGGACCCATTGAAGCGAAAAAAACGGAACGACACGGAAACAAAATACGTTTGTGTTCATGGGGCCTTAGTCATCACTTTTGTAAGATCACAAAATGTGGATGTTAAGGTCATAGCTATATGTATCTTAGTCGTGGTCTGAGCATTGAGAAAGCTTATTTTGTTTTTGAGGTTTGAGTCTACGAATGTGTCTGGAACTTGGGTTCGATTATAGCTTATAAAATTTTCTATTTTCATACTATTTTTATTGTCCTGCTTTTATACTTTGTGTGTTCTTGGAAATTGAATGTATTGTTGGCACTGTGTTTGCAGTATGTGCAAAATCCATGGTTTCATAACCTTGAATGGAATCTCCAAACCTCTTGAACTATAGCTTCTATGGTTTGGAAAGATGGTTCTGCAGGAGAAGCATACAAAGCCTGAGAAGAGTCACGGTCATGGGCTGACTAGCTATACAGTCGTGGCCAAAAGTTTTGAGAATTACATAAATATTGGAAATTGGAAAAGTTGCTGCTTAAGTTTTTATAATAGCAATTTGCATATACTCCAGAATGTTATGAAGAGTGATCAGATGAATTGCATAGTCCTTCTTTGCCATGAAAATTAACTTAATCCCAAAAAAACCTTTCCACTGCATTTCATTGCTGTCATTAAAGGACCTTCTGAGATCATTTCAGTAATCGTCTTGTTAACTCAGGTGATAATGTTGACGAGCACAAGGCTGGAGATCATTATGTCAGGCTGATTGGGTTAAAATGGCAGACTTGACATGTTAAAAGGAGGGTGATGCTTGAAATCATTGTTCTTCCATTGTTAACCATGGTGACCTGCAAAGAAACGCGTGCAGCCATCATTGCGTTGCATAAAAATGGCTTCACAGGCAAGGATATTGTGGCTACTAAGATTGCACCTCAATCAACAATTTATAGGATCATCAAGAACTTCAAGGAAAGAGGTTCAATTCTTGTTAAGAAGGTTCAGGGCGTCCAAGAAAGTCCAGCAAGCACCAGGATCGTCTCCTAAAGAGGATTCAGCTGCGGGATCGGAGTGCCACCAGTGCAGAGCTTGCTCAGGAATGGCAGCAGTCAGGTGTGAGCGCATCTGCACGCACAGTGAGGCGAAGACTTTTGGAAGATGGCCTGGTGTCAAGAAGGGCAGCAAAGAAGCCACTTCTCTCAAAAAAACCCCATCAGGGACAGATTGATCTTCTGTAGAAAGTATGGTGAATGGACTGCTGAGGACTGGGGCAAAGTCATATTCTCCAATGAAGCCTCTTTCCGATTGTTTGGGGCATCTGGAAAAAGGCTTGTCCGGAGAAGAAAAGGTGAGCGCTACCATCAGTCCTGTGTCATGCCAACAGTAAAGCATCCTGAGACCATTCATGTGTGGGGTTGCTTCTCATCCAAGGGAGTGGGCTCACTCACAATTTTGCCCAAAAACACAGCCATGAATAAAGAATGGTACCAAAACACCCTCCAACAGCAATTTCTTCCAACAATCCAACAACAGTTTGGTGAAGAACAATGCATTTTCCAGCACGATGGAGCACTGTGCCATAAGGCAAAAGTGATAACTAAGTGGCTCGGGGACCAAAACTTTGACATTTTGGGTCCATGGCCTGGAAACTCCCCAGATCTTAATCCCATTGAGAACTTGTGGTCAATCCTCAAGAGGCGGGTGGACAAACAAAAACCCACTAATTCTGACAAACTCCAAGAAGTGATTATGAAAGAATGGGTTGCTATCAGTCAGGAATTGGCCCAGAAGTTGATTGAGAGAATGCCCAGTCGAATTGCAGAGGTCCTGAAAAAGAAGGGCCAACACTGCAAATACTGACTCTTTGCAAAAATGTCATGTAATTGTCGATAAAAGCCTTTGAAACGTATGAAGTGCGTGTAATTATATTTCACTACATCACAGAAACAACTGAAACAAAGATCTAAAAGCAGTTTAGCAGCAAACTTTGTGAAAACTAATATTTGTGTCATTCTCAAATCTTTTGGCCACGACTGTAGACCTTAAAGGGTAATTTGCCAGTGGGCTGATGACCAGGGGGAAACCCAAGACCTTCTCATAGCACCAGCTAGATACATAATGATCTCATGCTCTCAGTAGTAGTGTTGAGCGAATCGAAGTATTCGAAGTGGACTTCAATACAAATTTTCCCATGCTTTGTGGTAATGAATCAAGTTTCACTGAAATTGGTGTAAAAAAAAAAAATACTCACATCATCCATTTGAGCGTGAAGAGGCCGCTGCCATCATCTTTATTGAAGATCCTGCATGAAATCTCGTGCACGGTGAAGTATTATATCACCACGCTGGCCAGCGTGATGACGCTATCATGCATTGTGCAAGATTTTGTGTGGGATCTCCACTGAAGATGGCCGTGGCAAATGGATAAGGGGAGTACTAAATGGATAAGGGGAGTATTATTTTTATGATTTTTTTTAACTGATTAACCCATCTCAGATGCTGCGATCAGCAATGTATGCAGCATCTCAGGGGTTCAATGTTGTAGGGGATGGCACAATCGCCATTCCCCATCATTGTGCTCTCTACTTACAAAGAAATACGCTTTGTGATGAAGTCATTCGTCATAAAGCAAATTTCTTAGTGAAATTCGGTGAAGCAACTGAATAGAATTTTTTTAAACTTCGCTTATATCTACTCAGTAGTAATTAAAGATAGGTTCTTATGCACTTGGCCGCAGGTGCCCTCCTGAATTCAGCTGTATTGCCATCCTCAGGATTGTGATACAGTTGGATACTGCAGCTGGGATGGCAGTATTTTGTGCTGCTCAGTGGCATTTGGTTCTTCTGAGGTGGTATTTTGTGCTATACTATGGTATTGCTGGTCCCATCTACTTGTGTTGTCCTTGCCTAATTGTGTTGCCCAGCCTGCTGTCAATTTGGTCCTGCCTGCAGCAGTCCTCAGTCTGGCCCTGGTGACAGTTGTTTATGATTTTCTTCTTTCCCCACCCACCTGTCAGTTTACACCTTTCTCCCTAGTTCAAAACAGGTTTTCTTCTCTAAACCTAATTTGCTATAAGAATAATTTTTTTATTCTTGTCTTAATGGGGCACACCCACATACATAATGGTGAAGAATAATGTTTACCCCGCACCATCTTAGAAATTAAAATTTGTGTTATGAAAATTCAACACAAAGATCAACACTACTCCTAAAGTCAACGATATTGCAGCCTTCTCATTCGCCCACAAGCAAGAAGCAGTGAGGGATCATGGGTACTGATGAAAAAAATCTAGAATATTTGTGATTACGAAGATATAGCATTATATTCTAGATATTCGCGAATTCTTGAAGTGCCAATATTCGCAATAAAAATTCCTGATTAGAATATTCGCGATCAACACTGCTAACCAAGTAATATACACGCTTCTTCAATATATTATGCTTGTTGTGAAGCATGAGAACATTGGGTGCCCTTTATAAGGTTACAGCTGTTGAAGGCTCCAACAAAAATGAGGATCTATCTGATGCATATTTTGCAGCTTGGAGAGGAGGGCAAAATGTTGACGTGAGGGTGCAAGTCTTAGTTTATCTCTGAACATAATACTGATTCATTCAAAGTGAATCTGTCACCAGTGACCTCTGTATCAAACTGTTTGCATCGACACATGGCTGTGGTTCAGCTGATTAAAAAGCTGTTTTTCTTTTGTTGATCCGAGACTGTGTTCACAAGTTATGATACTTTTTCTTAATAAGTAAATTAGGCTTTTGGTGCAATGCAGATGTCACCTTTGCTCTTATTGCAACCAAGCTCCTCTCCTTTCTGTGGCCAGCCTATCCCTGGCTACTTTGCTACTGCCTGGTCCCGTCCATTAAAGCAGTCAGGCAGGGTTTTCAGTGACACATTTTTTAAACAAACCTGCCATGTGTGAAGTTACAGCAACCTTAAATAGGTCGCCTCAAATAGCAGAATGATGTGCAATATTAACCCTTTTAGTCTTTTTTTTTTGGCTTTCACTTTTTCTTCTTTGTCTTTAAAGAGCTATATTTTGTTTTGTTTTCTGTTCACAAACCAGTATGAGGGCTTGTGTTTTGCAGGATAAGGCCTTGTTCAGTTATTTGATCAGTTATTTCCATCAGTTTTTGTGAGCCAAAACCAGAAGTGGAGCCTACTCAGAGATAAGGTATAATGAAAAGATCTGCAACTGTTCTGTGTTTTTGACCAGCACCTGGTTTTGGCTCACAATAACTGATGGAAATCACTGATCAAATAACTGACGTGTGAAAAAAGCCTAAGATGTATTAAATAATGGCACTTTTTAGTTTACCATAATTTTTATTGAAAAACTGAAAATATTTATGTGGTGAAATTGGAACAAAATTGCAATTTCTCCATGGTTTTTAGGGTTTTACTTTTACGTCATTCACAATGCGCTAAAATTGACATGACCACCTTATTCTACAGGTCAGTACAGTTACAGTGACATCATATTTATATAGTTTTTATTATGTTTTGCTACTTTTTAAAAAATTACATTTTTCTTTTCTGTGCATCATCATTTTCTGGTATTTTTTGGGGGTACATATGACATTTTATTCAAATGTTTTTGATAAAAATATTTTTTTAGATGTTAAGATGTTAAAATGTTGACTTTTTTGTTTATTTTTATGTATAAAATTGGGTCTTTTTAAAATAATTTTATTACTTTTTTTAATGTAATTCTTTTGTCTCTTTAGTTGACTTGCATGTGTGATTTTCTGATTGCTTGTCTCGTAGACTGCAATAGAATAATATTACGGTCTGTGGGATTTTCACAGGCTACCTGTCAGGCTATGCCTTGGGCATGGTTTTTCCGGCCAATAAGGTGTACCCTGATGGCAACTTCATTGCCCTAAACCCCAGAAGACACCAGGGATCTAGTGAAACATTTTGAGGGGCAGTGTTTACAATGTTTAATCTGTCACCCTGCAGTGAGCCTACAATATAGTAGTTAATGTACTGACCACAGTATAAGACAGTGTTATATGGATAGATAGGTTGAGTGCACCAACCCTATCCCAAGCTGAGATCCATACTAGTAAATCTGAGCAACAGCATTAGACAGGGGTTTTAACCATGAGCTTTGAGTTTAAGTGGGAATACAAATTATAAGTTTAATAGGGAAGGGTCTACAAATTGATAAATGTAAATGGATATTATTGGCCAAATGGCTTTGTGAAAATATGGGTTAACCATATGGGTTAACCATAACCCAACATTTATCAGGGTCAATTTGAATTGTGTTTTTTCCGGCAGCTCGCTATGACAGATCGGGGAGCCTTCACAAGGCCCCAGGGAGTCATAGTAACCAATTAGAGCCCTGCAGTTTCGTCACGGGGAGGACAGAGGGAGCCCCTTTCTTCTGTCTAACTCATCAGATGTCATTTTGGCTATTGACTGTGGCATTTGAGGGGTTAAATGACCGGGATCAGCTTTATCTCCCATCCCGGTAATTGTTTACTCCTGCATTAGAGCTCAGAGACTATGTCTGCTTCTGTCTCTACTGTACTTGGCTTCTGCCAAGTAAATCACTATGGCTTTATTATCTGGTTTGATCTCTGTACATGCAACGAGAAGTATAGCCTGCTTGGGGAGTAATGGATATGCCCAGAGGATAAACCAGAGGATAAAAACCATTAGAGATAGAAGCAAAAATGAAATAAGATAATATATGATAATGGTCTGGTGTAGAGAGCTATATAGAAGGGACACGGACTAGTGATCTCACACTGAAAACATAGACTGATGGATGAGTGGGTGAGATCACTCACCTGTCTACCTGCTGACAGCTCTCTTACCCTAAATCATCATCATCTACTTCATTCCTGTCCTTCAGTCTCTGCAAAGTAAATGGACTATGGCTTTTATCCACTTTTTTTTTTTTACTCTGAATGTACTGTAATATCGCAAAACACATACAGAGAGGAGGCCTTGTTCTCCAGGGTATGAATCTGATTGGTCAGTGAGCACTAGGGGCAGTAAGCACAGAAAGTCTCAGCATGTGTAGTGCTGGTAGACTTCAGATCTGTGGACCCACCTCCTGTGGTCTCCAAAGAACTCGGCACTCTTCATTGGTTTCCCATGGATCCTACAAAACCTCTGCTCCCCCAGAGAAAAGGTATGAGCACTAAACCATTTATTTTGTAAATGCATGTAATTAGTTCACATCCTGGGGAAATCTCCATTTTACAAGTAGAGTTTAAGACATGAATAAATGGCCAAAAGTTCACTTAGTTGAAATTGATCTTGTGTTATTTGCAGAGCAATTTACAGAAATAGATTTTGGCTAAATTCATACTGAATTTAGGAATTACATTTGGGATAGAGATGACCGAATTTCCTAAAATTAGTTTCTGTCCAATTTGGCCAAGAAATTCGATTAGAGTACGAACTGATTCTATCTAAATTGAAAGTGCTTCAAATAAATGGAAATCTCTCTCTGTCTCAAAATTCTACAAAGCGAATCTGAAGATTTTCTAATTCTACCAAATCCAATGTTTTAAAAAAAAAAAAATATTTAGGTCAAATTACGTAAAGCATCCATTCGCTCATCTCTAATTTGGCAGCACAGATTCAAATGATCTTACTGAAAGTATGGCAGACATATGCAGATCTATGACTATGCTCTTCAATATAATTGGGGTCTCAGAATCCCAACATATACAGGACAGCACATCATTTTTTCCATATGTTTGGCCATAATAATCTCCAGGGATATTGACGTTTACAAGATTTTCCTGGAGTAAATGCCAACTGTGCATCACAGTTGTGGTGTAAATTTACTCTAAACTTGGCTGCACACACTGCATCTTATAAGAACTGAGAATACACATTGGAACTTCAGTTGATAGGACAATTTATATGTGTAACTGATGACAAACCTTTGTAATGGGCATTTTCCCTACATAGTGAACTCTCAGGGATGGTTGCTTAGCTGGGGCAACTCCCTTTCTGCCATATAGGTGTTCATCCCCAACATGCAACACTCATTAGGGTCAATTTCATGGGACACCAATTTAAATATTTGTATATTTTTGTATAGTATGGGAGGAAACCTACACAAACATGAGAGAATATATAAAAAAAACTCTGTCAGATGTTGCCTATGGTGAGGTTTGAACCCAGGACCCCCGTGATAAAAGGTTCCTCTACTAACCACTGAGCCATCATGAGCCACACTATGAATTTAAAATGAATGAAATGAATCGCGAAAAGTTTTAAATCTGCCTATACATTTTTTGACTGATGTAACTGATTTCATTACTCTACTGTTTTCTTACCGTAGATGCCACAAGAATCCTCATTATTGGTTGAAATATCTGCCTGCCTATGGTCTGTCTGCCACAGTGATTTTAAAGCCCATGAAATCACCCAAGAAATCATTTAATGCACTGAATGACTGAAAATTTCAGAGCAAAATTTAGCTTTTGAAGTTGGAAGTAAAAAGCTGCGTCCTAATGATAAAGTATAATTATGCAAGAATTCTCCATCCTCTGCTCTCATTTACTGTTATACATAAAAATCCTCTTTCCCAATGCAACCATGTTTAAATATGATTTTGTAGATATGTAGCCCGATGCCAACGCATTTGTTTTTATTTGTCATCAGAGTTGCTTTAATTGCAGTCAGTTGGTAAAACCCTAAATAAGGGTATAGAAATAGGCAGGCTTTGATGTAAGGAAATCATGCAATGGGGTGAATATTAAGGCTAATTGGTCTGTGAGCCATTTCTGTATCTTCCTGTATGTGTGTTTTTTTTTCTGCAGGCTCTAAAATATTGTTCTCATTAATTTATTTACCACATTTTTTATGCTTTTGCAGGGAAATATGAGGTTACATCTAACATTAAAATTACAAATTGGCGGATTTTGTCTACTGTTTTGTTATAAATATGGAGCACTGTTTGCTTGTCAACCAGCTTCATAATTAGCAGTGGTCTATGAGGTATCAAGGCAAGAGATCATCACATCACGCTTCAAGTTTATTCCACAGCTTTCTGCTAATGAAAAAGTCTCTGAGGAATTGGCATATCTAAGGTTGGCAGCTATGCAGCATTACACTTTGAACTTAAATTTTCTCCAAACCTACATTAGAGTTTTGTTTTTTGATCAGGCATCATATTTATAAAAATATCCAATTATTTTATGTTTTTCCAGACACTTTTTTTTTAAGTAAGCTAAGCATAGCTATGCTAGCTGTAATGTACACTGTATTTGTCATTGCTACAAAATAGGAATGCACTTTTCTAGATTGACATTGGTATAATATGACATATATACAGTATATATAGTGTATAATTTAAGACAGTTAATGTGTATTTTTCAAGTTACCATTTAATTATTTAATTGACATAACATTAAAGTTAACCACGTAGAGAGGATTTTTCGGTTTTGTGCTTTCATTTTACATTCCCTGCCTTTCCTGAACCATTTACATTCACATAGCCATATGAGGACTTGTTTTTTTTGCGGGACCAGATGTACTTTCTAATGGCATCATTTAATATTGCATAGGATGTAGTGGGTAGCTGAAAAAAAAATCTAAATGGAATGGAATTGGGGAAAAAAACACACAATTCCATCTGAGTTTTATGGGTTTTGTTTTTATGGCATTCCCTATATGATCCCCTTCATTCTCCAGGTCAGTGTGATTATGACAATACCACATTTGTATAGTTTTTCTTGCATTTTAATATTGTAAAAAAAATGTTTTTATCATTGTCATATTCTGACCCCTATAGGTTTTTTGTAGTTATGTGTATATAGCTGTGTGGAGCTCATTTGCAAGGTGATCTGTACTTTTCATTTTGCTGCGTGTATGACTTTTTTTTAAACTTTTTTAAAAATCTTTTTAAAAGTTTCCATAGGGAACTTGAACATTCAGTCATCAGATTCCTTTTCTCATAGCCTCTAATGCATTAGCCACAGGCAGGGTCTCCATAGGAACATATCTGCAGTAGCCTTGGATCATTCAGGAGGACCAAGACTGCTGCACACACTATCCAGCTCCCCAGGTCCCTGCTCAAGGAGCCATTGCAGTCCTGGGAACACTAGCTCCTGGGTTTTTAGCTCCCAGATGCCAGCACCTGAGGAGTTAAATGTCTGCAATGGACATTATCATTAGAGATTAGCGCAGTTTTGAAAAAATTCGATTTGGCTGATTTGCTGCACTTCGGCAAGAAATTTGATTAGTTACAAATTAATTCAGCGCGAATTGCGATAAATTAATAAATCAGGTATACCCAGGCCACTCTGCCTAATCATATTCACCCCACTTGTGGCCCGATCTTAGTGTGAAGGCTTGGAAATTAAACTGCAGGGAGATTGCAGGGATAGTGTGTCACCATGTGCATTATGTTCTAGTGCACCCACATTCATAGTTAATCCCTTCTGTAGGTACTGTGTCACCAAGATTGATATCTAAGCTAATCCCTTCTGTTAAACAAAAAGAAAAGCATACATAATGACCTGCTAAAAGGATTTTTTCCATGCAAAAAATGCATGGCTTGTAAGAAAACGCAGAAGAACAACATTAACCCCTTAAGGACTCTATTTCACCTTAAGGACTTGGCCATTTTTTGCAAATCTGACCAGTGTCACTTTAAGTGCTGATAACTTTAAAATGCTTTGACTTATCCAGGCCATTCTGAGATAGTTTTTTTGATACATATTGTACTTCATGACACTGGTAAAATTAAGTAAACAAAATTCATTTTTATTTATAACAAAATACCAAATTTACCCAAAATTTGAAAAAAATTGCAAATTTCCAAGTTTCAATTTCTCTACTTCTATAATACATAGTAATACCTCCAAAAATAGTTATTACTTTACATTCCCCATATGTCTACTTCATGTTTGGATAATTTTGGGAATGATATTTTATTTTTTGGGGATGTTACAAGGCTTAGAAGTTTAGAGGCAAATCTTGATTTTTTTTCCGAAATTTTCAAAAACCCAATTTTTAGTGACCAGTTCAGGTCTGAAGTCACTTTGCGAGGCTTACATGATAGAAACCACCCAAAAATGACCCCATTCTATAAACTATA
Source organism: Bufo bufo (assembly GCF_905171765.1). Lineage (NCBI taxonomy): Eukaryota > Metazoa > Chordata > Amphibia > Anura > Bufonidae > Bufo > Bufo bufo. The sequence continues at coordinate 195,855,821 of NC_053393.1, forward strand.
CCCCTCAAGGTATTCAAAACTGATTTTACAAACTTTGTTAACCCTTTAGGTGTTCCACAAGAGTTAATGGCAAATGGTGTTAAAATTTCAGAATTTAGATTTTTTGGCAAATTTTCCATTTTAATCCATTTTTTCCAGTAACAAAGCAAGGGTTAACAGCCAAACAAAATGCTATTTTTATTGCCCCAATTCTGTCGTTTGCAGAAACACCCCATATGTGGCCGTAAACTACTGTACGGGCACACAGTAGGGCGTAGAGGGAAAGGTGCGCCGAATGGTTTTTAGAAGGCAGATTTTGCTGGACTGTTTTTTTTGACACCATGTCCCATTTGAAGCCCCCCTGATGCACCCCTAGAGTAGAAACTCCAAAAAAGTGACCCCATTTTAGAAACTACGGGATAGGGTGGCAGTTTTGTTGGTACTAGTTTAGGGTACATATGATTTTTGGTTGCTCTATATTACACTTTTTGTGAAGCAAGATAACAAGAAATAGCTTTTTTGGCACCGTTTTTTTTTTTTTTTTTACAACATTCATCTGACAGGTTAGATCATGTGGTATTGTTATAGAGCAGGTTGTCATAGACGCGGCGATACCTTATATGTATACAATTTTTTTTATTTATGTAAGTTTTACACAATGATTTCATTTTTGAAACAAAAAAAATCATGTTTTAGTGTTTCCATAGTCTGAGAGCCATAGTTTTTTCAGTTTTTGGGCAATTATCTTAGGTAGGGTCTCATTTTTTGTGGGATGAAATGACGGTTTTATTGGCAGTATTTTGGGGTGCATGTGACTTTTTGATCGCTTGCTATTAGACTTTTTGTGACATAAGATAACAAAAAATGGCTTTTTTTACACCGTTTTTATTTTTATTTTTTTACGGTGGTCACCTGAGGGGTTAGGTCATGTGATATTTTTATAGAGCCGGTTGATACGGACGCGGCGATACCTAATATGTATACTTTATTTTTATTTATGTAAGATTTACACAATGATTTAATTTTTGAAACAAAAAAAATCATGTTTTAGTGTTTCCATAGTCTAAGAGCCATAGTTTTTTCAGTTTTTGGGCGATTATCTTGGGTAGGGTATGATTTTTGTGGGATGAGATGACGGTTTTATTGGTACTATTTTGGCGTACATGCGACTTTTTTGATCACTTTTATTACCTTTTTTGGGAAGTAAGGTGGGCAAAATTTCAATTTTCTCATAGTTTTTATTTTTTTATTTTTATGGCATTCACCGTGTGGGGAAAGTAACATGACCGTTTTATAGATCAGGTCGTTACGGACGCGGTGATACCTGATATGTGTAGTGTATTTTATTTTTTTCATTTTTATTCAGTGATAAATGTGTTTTTTTTTATCTTTGCTTTTTCCAATTTTTTTTTTACTATTTTTTGACCCAGGCCTTCTTGGTTCTTGAAGATCCAGTGGGTCTGATGTCTGTATAATACAGTACAGTACACTATATAGTCTACTGTACTGTATTTTACTTACACTTTGTCTGAACAGATCTATGCCTTTAGCACAGATCTGCTCAGCACCATGGACAGCAGGATGCCTGAGAAGGCGTCCTGTTGCCATGGGAACCTTTCCCGTCTGCTCAGTTGTGGCCACAACTTCGCAGACGGGGAAGGGTAAGGAGGGGGGCTCCCTGACCTTGAGAGGGAGGGAGCTCCCTGACCCTGACAGTTAACCTTTTCCATACAGCGGTCCGTGCGGACCGCGATATGGAAAGGGTTAAACGGCTGACATCTGCACAGATGTTTATGCAATAAAGTGTCCATGTGAAAAACTGTATATTGGACGTACAAAGAGACAGCTAATAAAACAAGTGAGCGAACATTTTGGATAATATTAATAAAAAATCTGAAGGGCATCCTCTTTCAAGACACTTTAGAGAGAAGCATAATGGGAAGTTTGAGGGGTCTTCATTCTTTGGGCTAGAAATTGTTAAAATGGATACACGGAGAGGAGACTATATTAAAAGTATGTCTAAGAAAGAAACACAATGGATTTTCAATATGGATACATTGGTACCCAAGGGCCTAAATACAGTAATCGAGTTGATCATTTTTGAATAACTATCGGATTCGTGATGCTGGAGGTAATCAACATCGGAAAGCGGGGACAATAAAAAGAGGCCATCAATAGCACCAGAGTGATTCCCTGACGAAGAGCAGCGCACTGCTCGAAACGCGTTGGTGCAAGGGTGGTGCAAAAATGGTACAGAAAAACACCTGACCCAAGAGAGAGTCACAAGAACCACCCCATGAATGCACATCCAACAATATATCAATGATAAAATATAACGATTTTTAGACACACCAACAAACACGCATTTAAAAATTGTATACAAATGGAACAAAGTGCGGTATACAATGTAATGTATGTAACCGACACAAACAGAGTCCACTGAGCGTCCACTAAGTAGGGACATGAAATATGAACCAGCTATATAAAAAATATCCAATAAACAACATGAAGAAAATGTGGAATAAGGTAAGGCCGCTAAATGAATGGAGACAAACCGAAATAAGGTCAAATATAAAGAGCCAAAACCTACATAAACAGCTGGTGCAGCGGACCTGGAAACAGGAGAAACGCCCAACACGTATCCTCAGGGGTAATGAGCTATGTGTTAGAGTGTCAAATAATATAGAGCAGTCAATAAAATACAATAGTATTCACCTGTGCAGTGGGGATAATGGAGGCGGTGCAGCAGCATGTCAAACACAGCAATGAACCAAAAACCGGAAATGAGAGGATCACATGACCGGCAGATGGAACGCATGATGCGTTCCACCGGCCCAATCACTGCTGTGTAACACAGATGGAAAAATTAAATGCAGTAAAATAAACACATGAATATTGCAGAGGTACTTATAAGTATGAAGCACATACATCGGCCACAGAAATAAATGGGACCTACCGGTCGGATGAAAGAATGGCATAGCCTCTGCAATGATCGTGAACCGGATGTGCGGGTAACACATGACCAGAAGTGAAGAGCCGCAGTGGAACGCATAGTGCGCTCCACAGGCGTGAGTGGAACGCACGATGCGCTTCACAATCAAGTCAGATAACCAGGGACAACACACTATGCTTGAAGAAGTAGAGGAGGGTGTATTAGGCGATGGGGGTAACTGCATGTGCAGAAAGCCGATGTACATTATGTATATATATTAAATATTCAATATTAAACATACAAGGATACATAAAAATATATAAATATGAATATACATATATACAGCAGGGGCCAATGATGAATAGTTAATACATGATTATATTTATATATAATTAAAAATTATAAGATTAAAAAATTATTAATGAAAAATTAATGAAAAAGATTATTGAATTAATAATGACACCAATATAAGTACATGAAAAATTAATAATAAATAGTCATAAAAAATATATATACAGTATATAGAGGGAGAATTCATCATGAAGGATAAATAACATGATCATTTTATAGTTTGGATTGTTATCGATGCTGCGACACCAATTATGTGTAGTATATTTGATTTTGTCATTTTTTTGAGTTTTAAAAACATTGTAATTTTTTTTTTTTACTTACAAATTTCCAATCACTGGTAAAATACATTACAATACAGAAATATTGTAATGTACTTTACCTGTCTGTGTTACACTGGCAGATCACTCATTAAACTCTGCTTCTGGAAGGTTCTAATCAGCTTCCTTACATAGCATCCCTGGAGGCCACTGTTAGGCCTCTGACTTCCATGGCAATCATCAAGATTCTACAAGTGTATGGATATATCCACATGGTCAGGTTGCTGCATGTAATTTTGGAAGCCAAAACCAGGAATGTATTAAAAAAGGATGAGACATCATATCTGTCCTTTTTTCTCTTCTTTTAAGATCTATGCCTGTTTTTGGCTTTCAAAACTGCATGCAGAAAGCTGACTGTGTGGTTGCACCGTATTACAGGGGGCCCAATGGGGTACAAAGGAGGCCTCACCATTTGTTACCCACTTATATGGGTTAAACGGCAGGGATTAGAGGTCTACAGTATATTATAGCTACAGATTGCAGAGGCTCATCTCCTGGTTCATAATTAAATATTGAAGTATCAGTACAAGGCTGGAGTTTTAGCTTCCATTACTCTACTTGCAAGGCTAAGCACAAAAAGCAAATGAAAGTTAAACTTTGTGGTGTAGAGCGAACTTCATGAAATTAGTTTCAAGTCCAATTCACTGTATATGTAGAAAAACTTGATTACAGTCCGAATCAAACTGCTCCAATTTGCCTGAAATTTTGTATATGACAGATTTTTCTCTCTTGCCTTTCTTTGTCTTTTTTAACCACCTCAGCCCCCAGTGCTTAAACACCCTGAAAGACCAGGCCACTTTTTACACTTCTGACCTACACTACTTTCACCGTTTATTGCTCGGTCATGCAACTTACCACCCAAATGAATTTTACCTCCTTTTCTTCTCACTAATAGAGCTTTCATTTGGTGGTATTTCATTGCTGCTGACATTTGAACTTTTTTGTTATTAATCGAAATTTAACGATTTTTTTGCAAAAAAATGACATTTTTCACTTTCAGTTGTAAAATTTTGCAAAAAAAACGAGATCCATATATAAATTTTGCTCTAAATTTATTGTTCTACATGTCTTTGATAAAAAAAAAATGTTTGGGTAAAAAAAAAATGGTTTGGGTAAAAGTTATAGCGTTTACAAACTATGGTACAAAAATGTGAATTTCCGCTTTTTGAAGCAGCTCTGACTTTGTGAGCACCTGTCATGTTTCCTGAGGTTCTACAATGCCCAGACAGTACAAACACCCCACAAATGACCCCATTTCGGAAAGTACACACCCTAAGGTATTCGCTGATGGGCATAGTGAGTTCATAGAACTTTTTATTTTTTGTCACAAGTTAGCGGAAAATGATGATTTTCTTTTTTTTTTTCTTACAAAGTCTCATATTCCACTAACTTGTGACAAAAAATAAAAAGTTCTATGAACTCACTATGCCCATCACGAAATACCTTGGGGTCTCTTCTTTCCAAAATGTGTTTTGAAGTGTCTTTTTACATATACCCATGCTGGGTGAGATAAATATCTTGGTCAAATGCCAACTTTGTATAAAAAAAATGGGAAAAGTTGTCTTTTGCCAAGATATTTCTCTCACCCAGCATGGGTATATGGGGTAGTTATACTGCCCTGGCATTCTAGGGGCCCAAATGTGTGGTAAGGAGTTTGAAATCAAATTCTGTAAAAAATGACCAGTGAAATCCGAAAGGTGCTCTTTGGAATATGGGCCCCTTTGCCCACCTAGGCTGCAAAAGTTTCACACATCTGGTATTTCTGTATTCAGGAGAAGTTGAGGAATGTGTTTTGGGGTGTCTTTTTACATATACCCATGCTGGGTGAGAGAAATATCTTGGCAAAAGACAACTTTTCCCATTTTTTTTATACAAAGTTGGCATTTGACCAAGATATTTATCTCACCCAGCATGGGTATATGTAAAAAGACACCCCAAAACACATTCCTCAACTTCTCCTGAATACAGAGATACCAGATGTGTGACACTTTTTTGCAGCCTAGGTGGGCAAAGGGGCCCATATTCCAAAGAGCACCTTTCGGATTTCACTGGTCATGTTTTACAGAATTTGATTTCAAACTCCTTACCACACATTTGGGCCCCTAGAATGCCAGGGCAGTATAACTACCCCACAAGTGACCCCATTTTGGAAAGAAGAGACCCCAAGGTATTCGCTGATGGTCATAGTGAGTACATGGAAGTTTTTATTTTTTGTCACAAGTTAGTGGAATATGAGACTTTGTATGAAAAAAAAAAAAAATCATCATTTTCCACTAACTTGTGACAAAAAATAAAAAATTCTAGGAACTCGCCATGCCCCTCACGGAATACCTTGGGGTGTCTTCTTTCCAAAATGGGGTCACTTGTGGGGTAGTTATACTGCCCTGGCATTCTAGGGGCCCAAATGTGTGGTAAGGAGTTTGAAATCAAATTCTGTAAAAAATGACCAGTGAAAGCCGAAAGGTGCTCTTTGGAATATGGGCCCCTTTGCCCACCTAGGCTGAAAAAAAGTGTCACACATCTGGTATCTCCGTACTCAGGAGAAGTTGGGGAATGTGTTTTGGGGTGTCATTTTACATATACCCATGCTGGATGAGAGAAATATCTTGGCAAAAGACAACTTTTCCCATTTTTTTATACAAAGTTGTCATTTGACCAAGATATTTATCTCACCCAGCATGGGTATATGTAAAAAGACACCCCAAAACACATTCCTCAACTTCTCCTGAGTACGGGGATACCAGATGTGTGACACTTTTTTGCAGCCTAGGTGGGCAAAGGGGCCGATATTCCAAAGAGCACCTTTCGGATTTCACTGGTCATTTTTTACAGAATTTGATTTCAAACTCCTTACCACACATTTGGGCCCCTAGAATGCCAGGGCAGTATAACTACCCCACAAGTGACCCCATTTTGGAAAGAAGAGACCCCAAGGTATTCGCTGATGGGCATAGTGAGTTCATGGAAGTTTTTATTTTTTGTCACAAGTTAGTGGAATATGAGACTTTGTATGAAAAAAAAAAAAAATCATCATTTTCCACTAACTTGTGACAAAAAATAAAAAATTCTAGGAACTTGCCATGCCCCTCACGGAATACCTTGGGGTGTCTTCTTTCCAAAATGGGGTCACTTGTGGGGTAGTTATACTGCCCTGGCATTTTCCAGGGGCCCTAATGTGTGGTAAGTAGGTAAATGACCTGTGAAATCCGAAAGGTGCTCTTTGGAATGTGGGCCCCTTTGCCCACCTAGGCTGCAAAAAAGTGTCACACATGTGGTATCGCCGTATTCAGGAGAAGTTGGGGAATGTGTTTTGTGGTGTCATTTTACATATACCCATGCTGGGTGAGAGAAATATCTTGGCAAAAGACAACTTTTCCCATTTTTTTATACAAAGTTGGCATTTGACCAAGATATTTATCTCACCCAGCATGGGTATATGTAAAAAGACACCACAAAACACATTCCTCAACTTCTCCTGAATACAGAGATACCAGATGTGTGACACTTTTTTGCAGCCTAGGTGGGCAAAGGTGCCCAAATTCCTTTTAGGAGGGCATTTTTAGACATTTGGATACCAGACTTCTTCTCACGCTTTGGGGCCCCTAAAATGCCAGGGCAGTATAAATACCCCACATGTGACCCCATTTTGGAAAGAAGACACCCAAAGGTATTCAATGAGGGGCATGGCGAGTTCATAGAAAAAAATAAATTTTGGCACAAGTTAGCGGAAATTAATTTTTTTGATTTTGTTCTCACAATTTCTCCCTTTCCGCTAACTTGGGACAAAAATTTCAATCTTTCATGGACTCAATCTGCCCCTCAGCGAATACCTTGGGGTGTCTTCTTTCCAAAATGGTGTTATTTGTGGGGTGTTTGTACTGCCCTGGCATTTGAGGGTCTCCGCAATCATTACATGTATGCCCAGCATTAGGAGTTTCTGCTATTCTCCTTATATTGAGCATACAGCTAATGAGATTTTTTTTTTCCGTTCAGCCTCTGGGCTGAAAGAAAAAAATGAACGGCACAGATTTCTTCATTCGCATCGATCAATGTGGATGAAAAAATCTCTGCCAAAAAAAGAAAAAGGAGGGGAAAGGCGTCTGCCAGGACATAGGAGCTCCGCCCAACATCCATACCCACTTAGCTCGTATGCCCTGGCAAACCCGATTTCTCCATTCACATCAATCGATGTGGATAAATAAATTATTCCCGGGATTTTTTTATTTTATATATACAAAGTGTTTGCCAAAGTATATGAACACCGCCACCTCCTCAGCTCATATGCCTCGGCAAACGTATCTTTTACTGCAGAGGAGAAATCTCGTCTTGCAGCGCCGCATACACCGACTTGCGTGTAATCTGACAGCAGCGCAATGCTTCTGTCCGAATGCACATCAGTGCTGCAGCTAGTCGATCGGTTGGTCCACCTGGAAGGTAAAAAAAACAAAACAAAAAAGAAAAAACCAGGCCGCAACGCAATAACTTTATTAACTTTAGAACAGAACATATTAACTTTTTTTAACTTTTTTAACTTTTTTACTTACCGGTAATTTTTTTTTTGTTTAGTTTTTTTTACCTTTATAGAACAAACCTCTCCTTCCCCATGGGACAATGTGCAAAGCGCAAATCGCCCAAAGATGTGGCGAAGTACGTTATGCACTTTATCCCAGGTGAAAGGAGAGGTTTCCAGCAGCTGTGAGTAAAAGGGCCCTAATAGCCCTGTGTGCCTGTCCTGTGAGATGCAATCCCTATGCTAGGTGTACCTGTGTGTGGTACTTCCGGAAACACTCACCAAAGCATAGGGCAGGGTGGTCAGGACAGTCAGGACAGAAATAGCGGGTGTCACGCCTTATTCCACTCCTGCTACAGACACGACATCTTTTTCGGGGTGACGGTTGGGTTGAGGTACCAGGAACGACACTGGGGAAATGTCGCTCGTGTAGACGGCTAATTACACTGGTGGATGGGGCCACGGAACCTCCTAGGTAAAGGAGGTTCTCGATGATCTCTTCCTGGAATTTGAGGAAGGATCCTGTTCTCCCAGCCTTACTGTAGAGAACAAAACTATTATACAGCGCCAATTGAATTAAATATACAGACACCTTCTGATACCAGCGTCTGGTTCTGCGGGAAACTAAATACGGAGACAACATCTGGTCATTGAAGTCCACCCCTCCCATGAGCGCATTATAGTCGTGGACACAGAGGAGCTTTTCAATGACACGGGTTGCTCGCTCAATTTGGATTGTCGTGTCTGCGTGAATGGAGGAGAGCATGTAAACGTCACGCTTGTCTCTCCATTTCACCGCGAGCAGTTCTTCGTTACACAAGGCAGCCCTCTCCCCCCTTGCAAGACGGGTGGTTACAAGCCGTTGGGGGAAGCCCACGCGACTAGTTTGCGCGGTGCCACAGGCGCAAATCCGTTCTAGAAACAAATGCCTAAAGAGGGCCACACTTGTGTAAAAATTGTCCACATAAAGATGGTACCCCTTGCCGAATAAGGGTGACACCAAGTCCCAGACTGTCTTCCCACTGCTCCCCAGGTAGTCAGGGCAACCGACCGGCTCCAGGGTCTGATCTTTTCCCTCATAGATCCGAAATTTGTGGGTATAGCCTGTGGCCCTTTCACAGAGCTTATACAATTTGACCCCATACCGGGCACGCTTGCTTGGGATGTATTGTTTGAAGCCAAGGCGCCCGGTAAAATGTATTAGGGACTCGTCTACGCAGATGTTTTGCTCGGGGGTATACAAATCTGCAAATTTCTGGTTGAAATGGTCTATGAGGGGCCGAATTTTGTGGAGCCTGTCAAAAGCTGGGTGGCCTCTGGGACGGGAGGTGGTGTTGTCGCTAAAATGCAGGAAACGGAGGATGGCCTCAAATCGTGCCCTGGACATAGCAGCAGAGAACATGGGCATGTGATGAATCGGGTTCGTGGACCAATATGACCGCAATTCATGCTTTTTTGTCAGGCCCATGTTGAGGAGAAGGCCCAAAAAAAATTTAAGTTCGGAAACTTGGACTGGTTTCCACCGGAAAGGCTGGGCATAATAGCTTCCCAAGTTGGCGGATATAAATTGTGTGGCATACCGGTTTGTCTCTGCCACGACTAAGTCCAAGAGCTCCGCAGTCAAGAACAGCTCAAAAAATCCCAGGGCCGAACCGATTTGAGCCGTCTCAACCCGAACTCCAGACTGGGCGGTGAAAGGGGGAACTAATGGTGCGGCTGAAGTTGGTGACTGCCAATCAGGGTTTGCCAGCACCTCAGGGATTCTAGGGGCTCTACGGGCCTGTCTGTGCGGTGGCTGCGACGGGGTAACTACTGCACGTGCCACCGTACCAGCTTCAACTGCCCTTCTGGTGCTCGCCACGTCACCATGTTGTACGGCAGTGCTGGTACTAGGTCCAGGGAGGGCTGCGCTGCTGGTGTATGCCTCACCACGTGATCCGGCAGCGACAGCCCCACTCTGCTGCTCTTGAAGCGGATCCTGCATAACCTGTGGTCTAGCGACACGGGGCCGGGTACGCCTGGTGCTGCCAGGGACCTCAACCTCCTCGTCCGAACTTTGGGTCAGAGAGCCACTGCTTTCTACAGGTTCATATTCTGACCCGCTAGATTTGTCAGATGAGGGTTCCCACTCCTTATCCGACTGGGTCAGAATCCTGTAGGCCTCTTCAGAAGAATACCCCCTGTTTGACATTTTGGACTACTAAATTTAGGGGTATTCCCTGAGACTACCCAAGAAAAAAAAGCAAGCCTGTCTTACAAAGGGGAGGCTAGCGAAGTACCGGAGGCCGCTGCGGTTGATAAAAAATATCAAAACTGATTTTTTTTATCGCCGCAGTGCGTGTAAAATGAATGTGCAGTGATCAAAAAAATATATATTTTTTGTCACTGCGGTGGGGCGGGCGTGGGTGAACGCACGTGTGGGCGACCGATCAGGCCTGATCGGGCAAACACTGCGTTTTGAGTGGAGGGCGAGCTAAGGTGACACTAATACAATTATAGATCTGACTGTGATCAGTTTTGATCACTTACAGATACTATAAAAGTACAAATGCTGATTAGCGATACGCTAAACAGCGAATAAGTGACTGCGGTGCGGTGGGCTGGGCGCTAACTCACGCTAAACTACCTACCAAAGGGGCCTAAACTATCCCTAAAACCTAACAGCCAATACTAGTGAAAAAAAAAAAGTGACAGTTTACACTGATCACTTTTTTTCCTTTCAATAGTGATTGACAGGGGCGATCAAAGGGGTGATCAAAGGGTTAATTGGGGTGCAGGGGGGTGATCTGGGGCTAAGGTGTAGTGTTTGGTGTACTCACAGTTCAGTCTGCTCCTCTGCTGGATCCAACCGACGAAAAGGACCAGCAGAGGAGCAGACAAGCCATATAACAGATCATATTTACTAATATGAGCTGTTATATGACTTGTGATTGGATTTTTTGAAAATCGCCAGCCTGCCAGCCAATGATCGTTGCTGGCAGGCTGGTGACGAACTTGTTCTTTTAATTTTGCCGGCCCGCGATGCGCATGCGCGGGCCGGCTTTGAGCGAAATCTCGCGAGATGACGCGTATATGCGTGATTGTGCGCAGCGCTGCCACCTCCGGAACGCGAATCTGCGTTAGGCAATCCGGAGGTGGTGAAATTGAATTTTGTCAAATTGTTGCTATTTATTTAGCTCCTCCCCTCTTAATCTCTTTAATACAATGGCAGCAATAGCAAATAATGTCAGAGTGACACTTACATCTATAGCTATGAGTAAACGCATGGTTGACTGTATTAACAAATAGCGTGTTTAAAAACACACTGCACTAAACATTTGTTATGCTTTTTAATATTAGAAACATTCCAAAAATTTACCCATAGTGGGGCATATGGTGTTTAAATACACACTGTGTTATTAGAAAAAACAGTGGCTTGTTAGGAACAAGCATTCAAAAATGATGCCTTAACAGCGTGCAGATACCAGCTCTTGTTTATATATACAGATCAGAAAAAACTGTGGCTTGTCTGCACAAGCATAAAAAAATTACTGTTTAACAGTAGCATATGTCTGCCTGTATTTATACACACAAAGGGTAGTGTCCAAGGAAACAGTGGCTTGTTATTACCAAGCCTTGAAAAAATTGTACCTTTTCTTGTCGAGCAGCAGCAATACATTAAGGATGTGGAAAGGGTAAGGTCTATGGTGTATAGGGGTAATAGTGACATGTGTAGGCAAAAGTAATGGCTGCAGTAGAACCACAACATGGAACAGACAAGGCAGTAGATGTGTGTGCAGCTGTTTTTGGGCAGCAGTAGTATTAGTGGCAGCTATGTAAGAGGTAATGGTAAGAACATTAGAAAGAGTAGCAGATCTGGTGATAGTGATAGCAGCAGCCATACAGTACAGAACAGAACAGGATGGTATATAGGCAGAAAGTGGCAGTGGCTTGATGGGACCAAAGATAAATAACTTCCGAAAGCTGTGGCAAACTGCGAGCACTGTAATATGCCTGGTAATATGGCATCCGGGGAACACATTCCAATACATGTTTTCAGGATTTCATTAGTATTGAGCAGGTGATATAATTAGTGTCAATACATCAGAACTTACCACAGGTATTAATTCTATGGGATATTCTTACATTATAATTGGCAGGTGGGCCATGATAGTGCAATCTGTCACAAATACCGGGATCGGTGAACGGTGTGTTGTCTTCCTGGCACTCGAGTTCGAGCCACACAAGAAAGGCAGCGGGAGATTTGGAAGGTTAACAAGTGGTTCAAAAACTGGTGTAGGAAGGAGGGGTTTTGGTTACTGGAGAACTAGGATGACTTTTTGTTGGCTACAGGCTCTATCGTAGGGATGGGTTGCACCTCAATGGGGAAGATGCAGCTGTGTTAGGGGAGAAGATGGCTAGAAGGTTGGAGGAGTGTTTAAATTAGGGACTGGGGGGGAGGGTAATTACGTTATAGGATGGGAAGATAGTGCAGATAGAAACCGGGGGTAAGGTAACGGGATTGGGGGAGAAATGGAAGGAGGGATTAGAACAGCTCAGAAGGAAAAGTGTAGGGTACAAAATATACATAAACCTCTTAAATGTATGTATACTACTGCCAACAGCCTGACAAATAAAACTGCGTAACTGGAATTAGTGATGTGTGAGGAGGACTATGACATAGTGGGAATAACTGAGACATAGAAACATAGAATGTGTCGGCAGATAAGAACCATTTGGCCCATCTAGACTGCCCAATATACTAAATACTATGGATAGCCACTGGCCCTATCTTATATGAAGGATGGCCTTATTCCTATCCCATGCATGCTTAAACTCCTCCACTGTATTTGCAGCTACCACTTCTGCAGGAAGGCTATTCCATGCATCCACTACTCTCTCAGTAAAGTAATACTTCCTGATATTACTTTTAAACCTTTGCCCCTCTAATTTAAAACTATGTCCTCTTGTAGCAGTTTTTCTTCTTTTAAATATTCTCTCCTCTTTTACCTTGTTGATTCCCTTTATGTATTTAAAAGTTTCTATCATATCCCCTCTGTCTCGTCTTTCTTCCAAACTATACATGTTAAGGTCCTTTAATCTTTCCTGGTAAGTTTTATCCTGCAATCCATGTACCAGTTTAGTAGCTCTTCTCTGAACTCTCTCCAAAGTATCAATATCCTTCTGGAGATATGGTCTCCAGTACTGAGCACAATACTCCAAATGAGGTCTCACTAGTGCTCTGTAGAGCAGCATGAGCACCTCCCTCTTTCTACTGGTAATTCCTCTCCCTATACACCCAAGCATTCTGCTAGCATTTCCTTCTGCTCTATGACATTGTCTGCCTACCTTTAAGTCTTCTGAAATAATGACCCCTAAATCCCTTTCCTCAGATACTGAGGTTAGGACTGTATCACTGATTTTATATTCTGCTCTTGGGTTTTTACGTCCCAGGAGCATTATCTTGCACTTATCAACATAAAATTTTAGTTGCCAGATTTTTGACCATTCCTCTAGTTTTCCTAAGTCCTTTTCCATTTGGTGTATCCCTCCAGGAACATCAACCCTGTTACAAATCTTTATGTCATCAGCAAAAAGACACACCTTACCATCGAGGCCTTCTGCAATTTCGCTGATAAAGATATTAAACAATATGGGTCCCAGAACAGATCCCTGAGGTACCCCACTGGTAACAAGACCTTGGTCTGAATATACTCCATTGACTACAACCCTCTGTTGCCTGTCCCTCAGCCACTGCCTAATCCATTCAACAATATGGGAGTCCAAGCCCAATGACTGCACTTTATTGATAAGCCTTCTATGTGGGACAGTATCAAAAGCCTTACTAAAGTCTAGATAAGCGATGTCTACTGCACCTCCTCCATCTATTATTTTAGTCACCCAATTAAAAAAATCAATAAGATTAGTTTGACATGATCTCCCTGAAGTAAACCCATGCTGTTTTTCATCTTTCAATCCATGGGATTTTAGATGTTCCACAATCCTCTCCTTAAGTATGGTTTCCATTAATTTCCCCACTATTGATGTCAGGCTTACTGGCCTATAGTTGCCCGATTCCTCCCTACTACCTTTCTTGTGAATGGGCACAACATTTGCTAATTTCCAATCTTCTGGGACGACTCCTGTTGCCAGTGTTTGGTTAAATAAATCTGTTAATGGTTTTGCGAGTTCACCGCTGAGCTCCTTTAATAGCTTTGGGTGTATCCCATCAGGTCCCTGTGACTTATTTGTATTAATTTTAGACAGCTGACTTAGAACCTCTTCCTCTGTAAAGACACATGCATCAAAAGATTCATTAGTCTTCTTTCCTAACTGAGGTCCTTCTCCTTCATTTTCCTTTGTAAAAACTGAACAGAAGTATTCATTGAGGCAGTCAGCTAGTTCTTTATCTTCTTCCATATACCTTCCTTTTGTTTTTAATTTGGTAATTCCTTGTTTTAGTTTCCTTTTTTCATTTATGTATCTGAAGAATGTCTTCTTGCCTTTTTTCCCTGACTGAGCTAATTTCTCTTCTGCCTGTGCTTTAGAAGCTCTTATAACTTGTTTGGCCTCTCTCTGCCTAATCTTATAAATTTGTCTGTCATCCTCGTTTGTTTTTTTTATAATTCCTAAATGCTATCTTTTTGTTTTTAATGATTTTGGCCACTTCTGCTGAGTACCACAGTGGTCTCTTCCTTTTTTTGCTTTTACTGACAAGCCTAATGCAATTTTCTGTTGCCTTCAATAGTGCCACTTTTAAGTAGTCCCATTTCTCCTGGACTCCAATGAAACTGTTCCAGTCTGCTAGGGACTCGTATACCACTAATCTAATTTTAGTCAGTTTTTCTAAAATCTAAAACTTTTGTTTTTGTGTGGTGTGACTCAGTCACTGTACTTATAGTAAACCACACTGACTGGTGATCACTAGATCCCAAGCTTTCCCCTACAGTAATATCAGATACCAAATTCCCATTTGTGAATACTAAATCTAAAATGGCCTCCTTCCAGGTTGGCTCCTCCACTACTTGCTGTAGAGATAATCCCAGTAGGGAATTTAGAATATCTGTACTCCTGGCAGAACTAGCTATATTGGTTTTCCAGTTTACATCTGGAAGATTGAAGTCTCCCATAATGATAACTTCCCCCTTTAATGTCATTTTAGCTATTTCCTCAACTAGTAGATCATCTAATTCTTTGACTTGGCTAGATGGTCTATATATCACACCTACACGAGTTACCTTATGATTATCAAGCTGCATGGTAACCCAAACTGACTCTAAATTGTTCTCGCTAACTTGTATCAAATTAGATTTTATGCTATCTTTCACATACAGGACCACCCCTCCCCCCTGCTTGCCTTCTCTGTCTTTCCTGTATAGAGAGAACCCTGGTATTGATATATCCCAGTCATTACTCCCCTTGAACCACGTCTCAGTAACAGCCACTACATCTATATTCTCAGATGCCATTATAGCCTCAAGTTCATTGATCTTATTCCCTAGACTGTGAGCATTTGTAGACAAGACTCTGAGCTTGTCATTTCTTAACCTTTGTGCTACTGGCCTCTTCTGGCATTGTTCCGGGGGGCAGTTGGACTGCTGGATTATCACTCATTTGCCCCCCTTTCCTAGTTTAAATGCTTCTTAGCAAATACTTCGAACTGTTCACTGAGGACATTTGTTCCTTTGAGAGAAAGATGCAAACCATCTTTCTTGTACAGTTCTTTTCCATTCCAACAAGAGCTAACATGAGACACAAAGCCAAACCCTTGGTTCAGACACCATTCACCAAGCCATACATTGAATTCCTTAATGCGCATCTTCCTGTCATGCTGAAGGTTATGCACAGGCAAAACTACAGAGAATGAAACAGTTGATGCAACCTCCCGTATATCCTTTCCAAGTGTGTGAAAAGCTTCTTTCACCTTTGAAACCTCATTGCAAGCCAGATTGTTTGTCCCAAGATGGAGAATAACATCCACTTCCCTTTCCTGCTTTGCTTGCCTAACAATATTAAGGATCCGTCGTCTATCCCTGCTAGCGGTAGCACCAGGGAGACATCTCACAACACTATTCTCCTCAAACTTCACACCTCTTATGATGGAATCGCCCACCAACAGCTGCTTACTATCAATCCTCACCTTCTCCTTTTTGTCTTTGGCTGCAGTCTTACATACTTTAGGCGTGGGAGATGATTTTTTCTCACCCACTGTGCTTGAGCCATCCTCCATGTTGCTCTTGCACTCTGAAAGTGCTGCAAATGAATTATGGAGAGCCACAGACTGTGGGACATCCCTTCTATCCACAACTCTCAGTCTACCAGAACCTACAGTAACCCATCTTCCATTTCTAGGGGGCCTCTGTGGCAGTGGCATTGCAATGTTCTCAGCCTGAGTTTGTTTAGTGGTTTATTTAAAAATCTCATATTTCCTGCTGCATTATGGAGAGCTGTCTACAGATCAGACAGTATCCAAACATCTGAAGAGTGGAACCTGAAATAAAAGCACAATTCCTGCACAGAACCAGGTCTGCCATTGTAAAGAGGGGAAAGATTTTAAACAAACAAATCTTACTTGTTTAGATTGTATCCACCTCCAGATTATCTCCTGAATATCTCCAATGCTCTTGTAGATCAGCTCTTGGTAAAGCAGTCTTGGAAAAGCAGCAAGCTACATGGCTGGATGATGGCTATGACTGAGCGGTTAATGTACAGAGTTAGTCTGCATAGAAAGGATCGCCAAAACCGGAGAGAGGGAGGGGTTTGCCTTTACGTAAAGTCCTGTCTAAAGCCCACACTCTGGGAAGATATAAGTGAGGGACATGAACATGTGGAGGCACTGTGGGTAGAAATACATGGAGGAAAAAACAATAATACTGTACATTACTAATAGGAGTTTATTATAAACCACCTAATATACCAGAGTCCACAGAAGATCTGCTACTAAACGAGATAGACGAGGCGGCAAATCATAATGAGGTGGTTATTATGGGGGACTTCAACTTCTTAGATATAGACTGGGAAACTGAAACTTGTATATATCATAAAGGAAACAGGTTCTTGGCAATAACTAAAGACAATTACCTTTCCCAACTAGTTCAGGACCCAACTAGAGGGACGGCCATACTGGACTTAGTATTAACCAATAAACCTGACAGAGCAACAGATGTGCAGGTTGGGAGACACCTGGGAAATAGTGACCATAAAGTAATAACCTTCCAATTATCATTCAAAAGAGTGTTTCTTCAGGGAGGAACAAAAATACCAGACTTTAAAAAAGCTAAACTTAGCCAACTGAGAGAGGCCATAGGCCTAACTAACTGGGACAAAGTCCTCTAAAATAAAAATACATCCACAAAATGGGATATTTTTAAAAGCATCCTAAAATCTAATTGTGAGAGGTACATACCTTATGGGAATAAAAGGCTAAGGAACAAGAAAAAAAAAACAATGTGGATAAATAGAACAAAAACATTTAAATCACTAAAACAGGAGGGTAGCAAGGAAGCACTGAAAAACTATAAGGAACAAAATAGAATATGTAAAAAACAAATAAAAGCAGCCAAACTAGAGACCAAGAGATTAATTGCCAAAGAGAGAGCGGTAAAAAGTATAAATCTGAAGGTGTCGGCCATCTACAGATTTCTAAGGGGGAGTTGCAGAGAGCGATGAGGAGAAAGCAAAGCTATTAAATATTTTTTTCTCCACTGTATTCACTGAAGAAAATAAACTGTCAGATGAAATGCAGAGTATAAAAGTTAATTCCCCATTAAAAGTGCCCTGTCTGATCCAGGAAGAAATACAGCGGCGTCTTAAAAAGATTAAAATAGACAAATGGCCAGGTTGATGGCATACACCCCCGTATCCTAAGAGAATTAAGTAATGTCATAGCCAGACCCTTATTCCTAATATTTAAGGACTCTATACTGACAGGGAGTTTTCCACAGGGTCCAGAAACAGAGCCCGGAAACTATAGGCCGGTAAGTTTAACATCTGTCGCGGGTAAACTGTTTGAAGGTTTTCTAAGAGATGCTACCTTGAAGTACCTCAAGGAAAATAAGAAAATAACACCATATCAGCATGGCTTTATGAGGGATTGGTCATGTCAAACTAATTTAATCAGTTTCTATGAGGAGGTAAGTTCTAGACTTTACAGCGGCAAATCAATGGATGTCGTATATCTGGACGGCTCCAAAGCATTTGACACTGTACCGCATAAAAGATTAGTATATAAAATGAGAATGCTTGGACAGGGAGAAAATATCTGCATGTGGGTAAGTAACTGTCTCAGTGATAGAAAAGAGAGGGTGTTATTAACGGTACACACTCAGATTGGGTCACTGTTACTAGTGGAGTACCTCGGGGTCAGTATTGTGCCCTATTCTTTTCAATATATTTATTAATCATCTTGTAGAAGGCTTGCACAGTAAAATATCAATTTTTGCAGATGACACTAAACTGTGTAAAGTAATTGACACGGAAGAGGACAGTATACTGCTACAGATGGATCTGGATAGATTGGAGGCTTGGGCAGATAAGTGGCAGATGAGGTTTAACCCTGACAAATGTAAGATTATGCATATTGGAAGGAATAATGCAAGTCACCCATACATACTTAATGGTAAAACACTGGGTAACACTGACATGCAAAAGGACCTAGGAACTTTTGTGAACAGCAAACTAAGCTGTAAAAACCAGTGTCAGGCAGCTACTGCCAAGGCCAATAAGATAATGAATTGCATCAAAAGGGGCATAGATGCCCGTGATGAAAACATAGTCCTTCCACTTTAAAAATCACTAGTCAGACCACACATGGAGTACTGTGTACAGTTCTGGGCTCCTGTGAACAATGCAGACATAGCAGAGCTGGAGAGGGTACAGAGGAGGGCAACTAAAGTAATAACTGGAATGGGGGGACTACAGTACCCTGAAAGATTATCAACATTAGGGTTAATAACTTTAGAAAAAAGATGACTGAGGGGAGATCTAATTACTATATCAGGGGTCAGTACAGAGATCTCTCCCATCATCTATTTATCCCCAGGACTGTGACTGTGACAAGGGGATATCCTCTGCGTCTGCAGGAAAGAAGGTTTGTATACAAACATAGAAGAGGATTCTTTACGGTAAGAGCAGTGAGACTATGGAACTCTCTGCCTGAGGAAGTGGTGATGGTGAATTCACTAAAAGAGTTCAAGAGGGGCCTGGATGTATTTCTGGAGTGTAATAATATTACAGGCTATAGCTACTAGAGATGGGTCTTTGATCCAGGGAGGTATTCTGATTGCCTGATTAGAGTCAAGAAGGATTTTTTTCCCCCTTAAGTGGGGAAAATTGGCTTCTACCTCACAGGGGATTTTTTGCCTTTCTCTGGATCAACTTGCAGTATAACAGGCCGAACTGGATGGACAAATGTCTTTTTTGGGCCTTATATACTATGCTACTATGTTACTATGATGTTAATGATATGTTGTAGTTAGTACGTAAACAAGCGTATACAGCTTGCCAGGCTCGCCAGTGTACCCAATTCTTTCTGGCTCTGCGCCATTTAGATGATTGGTCATCATGGAAAGTCTCATCATTCTCATCATCATAAGCATTGTCCTCCTGCTCCTCCTCTTCCTTCAGTGGTAGCTCCACATCTTCATCCTGCTCCACTTCCTCCGCCATGGGACTTTGTGGGTCCCCAACATCTACAGGGTGGTCAGCAAGATGTGGAAGCTGTTTTTATTATTCTGCACTCCCTTGTTGCATCAGTGTGAGCTTCTGCTCTAAGATAAATATCATGGGGATGACATTGCTTATACCATAGTTGTCCCTCTTCGACAACCACACTGCCTGACCTTAACAGAACACATGCTTTCTACTATGGTTGTCTGGTGCATGACATCATCTTTTACCATTTTACACTGCTCATACAGATGTTCCAGCATTTGCAAGGTGGAATTCCAGTGAATTGGAACTTTGCTGATCAAGCGGTGCAATGGCAGACCATTCTGTTGTTGCAGGTCAGGACAGAGTTCCTTGCCATAAACGAATGGCTGAAATGCAAGATCAATTTCCGGGACATGACCAGCACCCTCTGCTAGCCAGTATACCTTTTCAAAAGGCATTGCATGACTAAATTTATAACATGTGCCATGCAGGGAGCAAGTATTATTTTCCCCAAATGCAGAGCAGCTACATTGTTTCTACCATTGTTGCTGACCCCCTTGCCAAGTTGCAGTTGGTGGGGAGACAGCCAGCAGGAACTTTACTGCTTGATGCTCTTTAGCAACTGAGCCACTGTGTGACTACTTTCTCCAGGGCTCATCAGCTCTAACACAGCATGGCAACACTTCACTTTACACATATGATAGGAGGGAAAGGCAATGGGAACAACACTCAGCCCTGTTTATGTTGGGGACAAGAGGGATCCATTGAGGAGGACATGGAGGGTGATAAACACCTGGTGTGGAAACCAGAACGGCAAAGATAGAGGCGTCAATAGGATCTTGGCTTTTTTGCTGCAGTGATGTGTCGCTGCTGCGAAAACCATTGATTCAGTGGGCTGTGAAAGACATGTACGGACCCTTCCCATAACTGCTGTTCCTGGTGTCCATGGTGAAGTGCACTTTGCTTCACAGTAACAATTGCAAGGAGTGGCCCACGTTCTCCACCATGTGCATGTACAAGGCAGGGATGGATTTTTTGAAACATACCGGTGGTGAGGTATCTTCCAGTGAGGCTGAGCACACTCCATTGGCTCCCTAGAATCCACTAGTGTTGTGCGCGAATATTCAAAAAGCAAATTTTTATTGCAAATATCGGTACTTCGAGAATTCGTGAATATTTAGAATATAGTGCTATATATTCGTAATGACGAATATTCGTTTTTCTTTTTTTAAACACAGTACTCATCAGGTGATCAGCCCTCCATTCTTCTAGCTTGTGGGCCAATGAGAAGGCTTTGTCACAGCTTAGCAACATCCCTAACAACCAATAGAAAAGTTGCCTACCCCACGCCATTATTTTGCGCGCATTACGCGAATAATACATTTCCGATTTTCGCAATCAAGAATATAATCTTGAATTCGCGAATTTGCAAATATATGACAAATATTCTACAAAATATTTGCGAAATATTGCGAATTCGAATATTGCTCCTGCCGCTCATCACTAGAATCCACTAAATGGTACAGAAGCTACTGCACCTCCACCAACTTGGCTAGGTGGGAGTTAAGCGTGCACACCATTAGATTACTGAAGGCAGTAACTGATGATTACAATGACAAGGACACTGTACTGCATGTGGATATGACTAGCTGCTGCAAAGGATGCTGGAGAAGGAGGACACTTTTGTTTAGATTTTCCCACTGGATCCGGGGATGCTGCTTCATGTCCTGCAATAGAACCGCAATGCTTATATTTGTGTTTGAATGCCCACGGCTTATTTTCATCCAGCAGATTTTGCACATGGCAATGCTTTGTCTTCTGGCACTAGGGAGAAAAGCTGCCAGATGGAGATACTCACATAAAGCTTGGAGCAGCCAAGCCTGGCTTAGTTCTTACATGTTTTGAGCCTGTACCCACAGTATCAGTGACATCACCAGTTGTTCAGCTGACCAAAGTAAAAGCAGATTTGACCTTTGCAGTTTTCTTGGAAATGGTTGCTGTACATTGCCTCTGCTCTCTATTGCCGCCACAGTTGCCGCCATCTTCCTCCTCACATGTCACCTCCTCCTCAGCACCCTGATCTAGCTCTCCAGTTCTGTCTAGCACAATCATCCTCATAGTCTCCACCTTCCCTGTCACTTTTATCAGATATGATATGTCATCGTCGGCTCCTTGGACCACCAGGTCACTGAATTGGGCATAGCCTTTATTCAAACAAAAATTAAAAAAATATATATGAACAAGGAAACAATCACCCTAATTAATAGACAACATATATCAGGTGCTGGTGGTCCAAGATAGTGATCTAAGCCGACATCCCACTCAGACCAAACAGTCACCCCACACATATTAATGCAAACATCTGCTGGTGGGTGACTGTGTGAACCTATTATACTGAGAGCCAAGTAATCATCACATGAGGCTCGTTCCTTCACCTCAGACCCACCATGTATGTATTGCAGCAGGTCAGTGGTTATCTGTATGGACTAATGGACCATTGAGTTCAATGATTCTAGCCAGGCTGCTGTATTCTGATACAGCTGTCCACCAAGCTGGTGCACTGTAAGTAACGGTGCAAAACCTAATGCCAAGGACACTATTATTATTTGCACAACCTCAGGGTTATGTAGATGTGTGCAATAGAGCAATGACTCTGATTGTGATTGGGCCGACCACTATATAAGGTGTGATTGGGCCGACCACTATATAAGGTTTAAAAGTAATATCAGGAAGTATTATTTTACTGAGAGAGTAGTGGATGCATGGAATAGCCTTCCTGCAGAAGTGGTAGCTGCAAATACAGTGAAGGAGTTTAAGCATGCATGGGATAGGCATAAGGCCATCCTTCATATAAGATAGGGCCAGGGGCTATCCATAGTATATTGGGCAGACTAGATGGGCCAAATGGTTCTTATCTGCCGACACATTCTATGTTTCTATGTTTCTATATTAGAATACACTGACATTTAAGCTGATGCGCTGCTTCTACGGAGTGATTAAAGCCCATGTGTTTGTTAACAATCCTGGGCAATATTTCTAGCGCTAATGCTGAAGTTGTGGTATGTATCCTGAATACTCTAACAATTTGCTGCAAGCTGGATCTGCAGCATATAGCCCTTGTCTCTCTTGTGCCTAGGTTGCTGACCTCAGCTTGTACTGAGTACTGCCTGGCTGGGAGCAATGTGTGATCTAGGCACTAAGTATAAATGCTAACTACTGTCCATCAATAAGTTTCAGAGCCTGCGGTTATCACAAGCACTTCCTCAGGAGAGAGAGTATGATAGAGGCTTAGAGAACCGTGAAATTGGCGTACTACAGCTGATGGTGTGTGGTCACCTGCCAGTGCTAGGGTGGCGGTGCAAGGCCTCTTGAACATCGAGTATTTAAGGGATATGTTTCTCCCCCCAGGTGCACCAATATGAAGTGTGGGTATGTATCTAACAACACCCTCCTAATAGTGAGCACCACACTGGTAAGTATGATTGACATCAAAGGGAGGTGCTGTAGTGACCTTGAGTCAGATAGGAACATAAAGCAACTTTGTGTGCAAATATATCTGTCAATGTGTTTAACCACCTCAGCTCCCCTAGCTTAAACCCCCTTAATGACCAGACCACTTTTTACAATTCTGCACTACACTAGTTTCACGGTTTATTGCTCGGTCATACAACTTACCACCCAAATGAATTTTATCTCCCTTTCTTCTCACTAATAGAGCTTTCATTTGGTGGTATTTCATTGCTGCTGACATTTTTACTTTTTTTGATATTAATCAAAATTGACCAAAATTTTTGCAAAAAAATGACATTTTCCACTTTCTGTTGTAAAATTTTTCTAATAAAACTACATTTCTATATAAATTTTTCTCTAAATTTATTGTTCTACATGTCTTTGATAAAAAAAATAATGCAATAAGTGTATATTTATTGGTTTGGGTAAAAGTTATAGCGTTTACAAACTATGGTGCAAAAATGTGAATTTACGCACTTTGACTTTCTGAGCACCTGTCATGTTTCCTGAGGTTCTACAATGCCCAGACAGTAGAAACACCCCACAAATGACCCCATTTCGGAAAGTAGACGCCCTAAGGTATTCGCTGATGGGCATAGTGAGTTCATGGAATTTTTTATTTTTTGTCACAAGTTAGCGGAAAATTATATATATTTTTTTCTTACAAAGTCTCATATTCCACTAACTTGTGACAAAAAATAAAATTTTACATGAACTCACCATACTCCTCACGGAATACCTTGGGGTGTCTTCTTTCTAAAATGGGGTCACTTGTGGGGTATTTATACTGCCCTTGCATTTTAGAGGCCCTAAAGTGTGAGAAGTAGTTTGGAATCCAAATGCGTAAAAATGCCCTGTGAAATCCTAAAAGTACTCATTGGAATTTGGGCCCCTTTGCGCACCTAGTCTGCAAAAAAGTGTCACACATGTGGTATCGCCGTACTCAGGAGAAGTAGGGCAATGTGTTTTGTATGGGTATATGTAAAAATACACCCCAAAACACATTGCCCTACTTCTCCTGAGTACGGCGATACCACATGTGTGACACTTTTTTGCAGCCTAGGTGCGCAAAGGGGCCCAAATTCCAATGAGTATTTTTAGGATTTCACAGGGCATTTTTTACGCATTTGGACTCCAAACTACTTCTCACGCTTTAGGGCCCCTAAAATACCAGGGCAGTATAAATACCCCACAAGTGACCCCATTTTGGAAAGAAGACACCTCAAGGTATTTCGTGAGGGGCATGGCGAGTTCCTAGAATATTTATTTTTGGCACAAGTTAGCGAAAAATGATTTTTTTATATTTTAGTTTCTTACAAAGGCTCATATTCCACTAACTTGTGACAAAAAATAAAATTTTACATGAACTCGCCATGCCCCTCACGAAATACCTTGGGGTGTCTTCTTTCCAAAATGGGATCACATGTGGGGTATTTATACTGCCCTGGCATTTTAGGGGCCCTAAAGCGTGAGAAGAAGTCTGGAATATAAATGTAAAAAAAAAAATACGCATTTGGATTCCATGAGGGGTATGGTGAGTTCATGTGAGATTTTATTTTTTGTCAAAAGTTAGTGGAATATGAGACTTCTTAAGAAAAAAAAAAATAACAAAAAAAAACAAAACAATTTCCGCTAACTTGTGGCAAAAAAAAAATCTTCTATGAACTCACCATGCCCCTCAAAAGTGATTTTTATAGCACCGCAGCGATTTTACTGTGTTTTTGCAGTGATCAGAAAAAAAAATATTTATGTCACTGCGATGGGGCAGACTGAACGCAAGTGTGCGCACAAGAACAGGCCTGATCGGGCGAACACTGCGTTTTTTGTAGAGCCTATAGAACATGTCTTATTCTTGTCCGCAATTGCGGACAAGAAAAGGCATTTTCTATATAGTTCTGGCAATGTGCGGATCCGCAAAATGCGGAAAGCACATTGCCAGTGTCCGTATTTTGCGGATCCGCTGTGTCCATGTTTTGCGGATCCGCGGATCCGCAAAACACATACGGACGTCTGAATGGAGCCTTACAGGGGGGTGATCAATGACAGGGGGGTGATCAGGGAGTCTATATGGGGTGATCAGGGGTTAATAAGGGGTTAATAAGTGACGGGGGGGTGTAGTGTAGTGTGGTGCTTGGTGCTACTTACAGGGCTGCCTGTGTCCTCTGGTTAACCACCTCCGGACCGCCTAACGTCCGGAAGGTGGTTGATTCATTCCTCCTGGACGCATCCATGCGTCATCTCGCGAGACGCGAGATTTCGGTCAGAGCCGGCCTGCACATGCGCATCGCGGGCCGGCAGAAGTTAAAGGAGTATTTCGTCAGCAACCTGCCAGCCAATGATCGTGGCTGGCAGGTTGCTGATTTTTAAAAAATCGAATCACAAGCCATATAACAGATCATATTAGTAAATATGATCTGTTATATGGCTTGTCTGCTCCTCTGCTGGTCCTTTTCGTCGGTTGGATCCAGCAGAGGAGCAGAGATCACTGTGAGTAGCACCAACACTACACTTTAGCCCCAGATCACCCCCTGCACCCCAATTAACCCTTTGATCACCCCTTTGATCGCCCCTGTCAATCACTAGTGAAAGGAAAAAAGTGATCAGTGTAAACTGTCATTTTTTTTTTTTCACTGGTATTGACTGTTAGGTTTTAGGGATAGTTTAGGCCCCTTGGTTAGGTAGTTTAGGGATCAGTTAGCGCCCAGCCCACCGCACCGCAGTCACTTATTCGCTGATTAGCGTATCGCTAATCAGCATTTGTACTTTTATAGTATCTGTAAGTGATCAAAACTGATCACGGTCAAAACTATAATAGTATTAGTGTCACTTTAGTTCGTCCTCCACCCAAAACGCAGTGTTTGCCCGATCAGGCCTGATCGGTCGCCCACACGTGCGTTCACCTACGCCCGCCCCACCGCAGTGACAAAAATTTTATTTTTTTTGATCACTGCACATTCACTTTACATGCGCTGCGGCGATAAAAAAAATCAGTTTTGATATTTTTTATCAACCACAGCTGCCTCCGGTACTTCGCTAGCCTCCCATTTCTAAGACAGGCTTGCTTTTTTCTTGGGTAGTCTCAGGGAATACCCCTAAATTTAGTTGCCCAAATGTCAAACAGGGGGTATTCTTCTGAAAAGGCCTACAGGATTCTGACCCAGTCGGATGAGGAGTGGGAACCCTCATCTGATGAATCTAGCGGGTCAGAATATGAACCTGTAGAAAGCAGTGGCTCTCTGACCCAAAGTTCGGACGAGGAGGCTGAGGTCCCTGATAGCACCAGGCGTACCAGGCCCCGTGTCGCTAGACCACAGGTTGCGCAGGATCCGCTTCAAGAGCAGCAGAGGCTGGCGCTGTCGGATTACGTGGTGAGGCATACACCAGCAGCGCAGCCCTTCCTGGACCTAGTACCAGCACTGCCGTACAACATGGTGAAGTAGCGAGCACCAGAAGGGCAGTTGAAGCTGGTACGGTGGCACGTGCAGTAGTTACCCCGTCGCAGCCACCGCAAAGACGGGCCCGTAGAGCCCCTAGAATCCCTGAGGTGCTGGCAAACCCTGATTGGCAGTCCCCAACTTCAGCCGCTCCTGTAGTTCCCCCTTTCACCGCCCAGTCTGGAGTTCGGGTTGAGACAGCTCAGATCGGTTCGGCCCTGGGATTTTTTGAGCTGTTCTTGACTGCGGAGCTCTTAGACTTAGTTGTGGCAGAAACAAATCGGTATGCCACACAATTTATAACCGCCAACCCGGGAAGCTTTTATGCCCAGCCTTTCCGGTGGAAACCAGTCCAAGTTTCCGAAATTAAAATTTTTCTGGGCCTTCTCCTCAACATGGGTCTAACTAAAAAGCATGAATTGCGGTCATATTGGTCCACGAACCCAATTCATCACATGCCCATGTTCTCTGCTGCTATGTCCAGGACACGATTTGAGACCATCCTGCGTTTCCTGCATTTTAGCGACAACACCACCTCCCGTCCCAGAGGCCACCCAGCTTTTGACCGGCTCCACAAAATTCGGCCTCTCATAGACCATTTCAACCAGAAATTTGCAGATTTGTATACCCCAGAGCAAAACATCTGCATAGACGAGTCCCTAATACATTTTACCGGGCGCCTTGGCTTCAAACAATACATCCCAAGCAAGCGTGCCCGGTATGGGGTCAAATTGTATAAGCTCTGTGAAAGGGCCACAGGCTATACCCACAAATTTCGTGTCTATGAGGGAAAAGATCAGACCCTGGAGCCGGTCGGTTGCCCTGACTACCTGGGGAGCAGTGGGAACACAGTCTGGGACTTGGTGTCACCCTTATTCGACAAGGGGTACCATCTTTATGTGGACAATTTCTACACAAGTGTGGCCCTCTTTAGGCATTTGTTTCTAGAACAGATTGGCGCCTGTGGCACCGCGCGAACTAGTCGCGCGGGCTTCCCCCAATGGCTCGTTACCACCCGTCTTGCAAGGGGGGAGAGGGCTGCCTTGTGTAACGAAGAACTGCTCGCGGTGAAATGGAGAGACAAGCGTGACGTTTACATGCTCTCCTCCATTCACGCAGACACGACAATCCAAATTGAGCGAGCAACCCGTGTCATTGAAAAGCCCCTCTCAGTCCACGACTATAACCTTCACATGGGAGGGGTGGACTTCAATGGGAGGGGTGGACCAGATGTTGTCTCCGTATTTAGTGTCCCGCAGAACCAGACGCTGGTATAAGAAGGTGTCTGTATATTTGATTCAATTGGCTCTGTATAATAGTTTTGTTCTCTACAGTAAGGCTGGGAGAACACGATCCTTCCTCAAATTTCAGGAAGAGATCATCGAGAACCTCCTGTATCCAGAAGGTTCCGTGGCCCCATCCACCAGTGTAGTTAGCCGTCTACACGAGCGACATTTCCCCAATGTCGTTGCCGGTACCTCAACCCAACCGTCACCCCGAAAAAGATGTTGTGTCTGTAGCAGGAGTGGAATAAGGTGTGACACCCGCTATTTCTGTCCTGACTGTCCTGACCACCCTGCCCTATGCTTAGGGGAGTGTTTCCGGAAGTACCACACACAGGTACACCTAGCATAGGGATCACATCTCACCAGGACAGGCACACAGGGCTATTAGGGCCCATTCACTCACAGCTGCTGCAAACGTCTCCTTTCACCTGGGACAAAGTGCATAACGCACTTCGCCACATCTTTGGGCAATTTGCGCTTTGCACATTGACCCATGGGGAAGGAGAGGTTTGTTCTATAAAGGTAAAAAAAAAACACCAGTAAGCAAAAAGGTTAATGTTCAGTTCAAAAAGTTAAAGTTAATATGTTCTATTCCAAAGTTAATAAAATTATTGCGTTGCGGCGTGTTTTCTTTTTCTTTTTTTACCTTCCAGGTGGACCAACCGATCGACTAGCTGCAGCACTGATGTGCATTCTGACAGAAGCATTGCGCTGCTGTCAGATTACACGCAAGTCGGTGTATGCGGCGCTGCAAGACGAGATTTCTCCTCTGCAGTAAAAGATACGTTTGCCGAGGCATATGAGCTGAGGAGGTGGCGGTGTTCATATGCTTTGGCAAACACTTTGTATATAAAAAAAAATAAAAAAAATCCCGGCAATGATTTATTCATCCACATCGATTGATGTGAATGGAGAAATCTGGTTTGCCAGGGCATACGAGCTAAGTGGGTATGGATGTTGGGCAAAGCTCCTATGTCCGGGCAGACGCCTTTCCCCTCCTTTTTTTTTTTGGCAGAGATTTTTTCATCCACATTGATCGATGCGAATGAAGAAATCTGTGCCGTTCATTTTATTTCTTTCAGCCCAGAGGCAGAACGGAAAAAAAAAAAACTCATTACCCGTATGCTCAATATAAGGAGAATAGCAGAAACTCCTAATGCTGGCCATACATGTAATGATTGCGGAGACCCTCAAATGCCAGGGCAGTACAAACACCCCACAACTGACCCTATTTTGGAAAGAAGACACCCCAAGGTATTCGCTGAGGGGCATATTGAGTCCATGAAAGATTTAAATTTTTGTCCCAAGTTAGCGGAAAGTGAGACTTTGTGAGAAAAAAATAAAAAAAATAATCAATTTCCGCTAACTTATGCCCAAATTTTTTTTTTCTATGAACTCGCCAGGCCCCTAATTGAATACCTTGGGGTGTCTTCTTTCCAAAGTGGGGTCACATGAGGGGTATTTATACTGCCCTGGCTTTTTAGGGGCCCTAAAGAGTGAGAAGAAGTCTGGGATCCAAATGTCTAAAAATGCCCTCCTAAAAGGAATTTGGGCACCTTTGCGCATCTAGGCTGCAAAAAGGTGTCACACATGTGGTATCGCCGTACTCAGGAGAAGTTGGGCAATGTGTTTTGGGGTGTCATTTTACATATACCCATGCTGGGTGAGATAAATATCTTGGTCAAATGCCAACTTTGTATAAAAAAATGATATTTCTCTCACCCAGCATGGGTATATGTAAAATGACACACCAAAACACATTGCCCAACTTCTCCTGAGTACGGAGATACCACATGTGTGACACCCATGCTGGGTGAGAGAAATATCTTGGCAAAAGACAACTTTTCCCATTTTTTTTATACAAAGTTGGCATTTGACCACGATATTTATCTCACCCAGCATGGGTATATGTAAAATGACACCCCAAAACACATTGCCCAACTTCTCCTGAGTACGGAGATACCACATGTGTGACACTTTTTTGCAGCCTAAGTTGGGCAATGTGTTTTGGTGTGTCATTTTACATATACCCATGCTGGGTGAGAGAAATATCATTTTTTAATACAAAGTTGGCATTTGACCAAGATATTTATCTCACCCAGCATGGGTATATGTAAAATGACACCCCAAAACATATTGCCCAACTTCTCCTGAGTACGGAGATACCACATGTGTGACACTTTTTTGCAGCCTAGGTGGGCAAAGGGCCCACATTCCAAAGAGCACCTTTCGGATTTCACCGGCCATTTTTTACACATTTTGATTTCAAACTACTTACCACACATTTGGGCCCCTAGAATGCCAGGGCAGTATAACTACCCCACAAGTGACCCCATTTTGGAAAGAAGACACCCCAAGGTATTCGCTGATGGGCATAGTGAGTTCATGGAAGTTTTTATTTTTTGTCACAAGTTAGTGGAATATGAGACTTTGTAAGAAAAAAAAAAAAAATCATCATTTCCACAGAATACCTTGGGGTGTCTTCTTTCCAAAATGGGGTCACTTGTGGGGTAGTTATACTGCCCTGGAATTCTAGGGGCCCAAATGTGTGGTAAGAAGTTTGAAATCAAAATGTGTAAAAAAATGACCGGTGAAATCCGAAAGGTGCTCTTTGGAATGTGGGCCCCCTTTGCCCACCTAGGCTGCAAAAAAGTGTCACACATGTGGTATCTCCGTACTCAGGAGAAGTTGGGCAATGTGTTTTGGGGTGTAATTCAAACTACTTACCACACATTTGGGCCCCTAGAATGCCAGGGCAGTATAACTCCTACACAAGTGACCCCATTGTGGAAAGAAGACACCCCAAGGTATTCGCTGATGGGCATAGTGAGTTCATGGAAGTTTTTATTTTTTGTCACAAGTTAGTGGAATATGAGACTTTGTAAGAAAAAAAAATCATCATTTTCCACTAACTTGTGAAAAAAAAAAAAAAGTTCTATGAACTCACTATGCCCATCAGCAAATACCTTAGGGTGTCTACTTTCCGAAATGGGGTCATTTGTGGGGTGTTTGTACTGTCTGGGCATTGTAAAACCTCAGGAAACATGACAGGTGCTCAGAAAGTCAGAGCTGCTTCAAAAAGCGGAAATTCACATTTTTGTACCATAGTTTGTAAACGCTATAACTTTTACCCAAACCATTTTTTTTTACCCAAACATTTTTTTTTATCAAAGACATGTAGAACAATAAATTTAGAGAAAAATTTATATATGGATGTCGTTTTTTTTGCAAAATTTTACAACTGAAAGTGAAAAATGTCATTTTTTTGCAAAAAAATCGTTAAAGTTCGATTAATAACAAAAAAAGTAAAAATGTCAGCAGCAATGAAATACCACCAAATGAAAGCTCTATTAGTGAGAAGAAAAGGAGGTAAAATTCATTTGGGTGGTAAGTTGCATGACTGAGCAATAAACAGTCAAAATAGTGTAGGTCAGAAGTGTAAAAAGTGGCCTGGTCATTAAGGGTGTTTAAGCTATAGGGGCTGAGGTGGTTAATGACATTGCGACTAAGGGATCATCACAACATATAAACAAAGGAATATATTGTAAAGCTAAATTGGCAATTAGTTACATTAGACAATCCCAAATAGGTGATAGTGGGGGAGGATTTAATAAAACAAATGTATGAATTGCGGCCATTAGAGCTATTTTATTTTTCTGTTTTAAGTCAGAAAATTCATTGTGTCTCCTTGTGCAGGATTCTGTGATCCAAATTACTCCATCTGGGAGATGCCTGTACATGCTCAACTCCCTGAAAGGAGATAACCTTAGCATTACTGCTATATACTGTGTGGACATGTAGCGACACAGGAGTGTCATCCTTGCTCCTGAGGTAACCCACACATTCCCCGATTCATCTTCTTAGTTCTCAGGTTCTTTTCCCAATATATTGGATGCCACATATACAGTGAGGAACAGAAGTATTTGAACACCCTGTGATTTTGCAAGTTCTCCCACTTAGGAATCATGGAGGGGTCTGAAATTCACATTGTAGGTGCATTCCCACTCTGAGAGACAGAATAAAAATAAATAAATCAGGAAATCACATTGTATGATTTCTTAAAGAATTTATTTGTCTTTTACTGCTGAACATAAGCATTTGAACACCTGAGAAAATCAGTGGTAATAGTTGGTACAGAAGCCTTTGTTTGAAATTACAGAGGTGAAACGTTTCCTGTAGTTCTTGACCAGGTTTGCACACACCGCAACAGGGATTTTTGCCCACTCCTCCACACAGATCTCCTCTAGATCTGTCAGGTTTCGGGGCTGTCGCTGAGCAACACTGAGTTTAAGCTCCCTCCAAAGATGTTTTATTGGATTTAGGTCTGGAGACTGGCTAGGCCACTCCAGAAGCTTGATATGCTTCTTACGGAGTCACTCCTTGGTTATCCTGGCTGTGTGCTTCTGGTCGTTGTCATGTTGGAAGACCCAGTCATGACTCATCTTCAATGCTCTGACTGAGGGAAGGAGGTTGTTGATCAAAATCTCACAATAAATGGCCCCATTCATGATCTCCTTAATACAATGCAATCGTCCTGTCCTCTTCACAGAAAAGCACCCCCAAAGCATGATGTTACCACCCCCATGCTTCACAGTAGGGATGGTGTTCTTGGGATGCAACTCATCCTTCTTTTTCCTCTAAACACGACGAGTGAAATTTAGATCAAAAAGTTCTACTTTGGTCTCATCTGACCACATGACTTTCTCCCATGCCTTCTCTGGATCATCCAGATGGTCATTGGCAAACTTCAGACAGGCCTGGACATGTGATGACTTGAGCAGGGGAAAATTCCGTGCAATGCATGATTTGAAACCATGACGGAGTAGTGTTCTACCGACAGTGACCTTTGAAACTGTGGTCCCAGCTCTCTTCATGTCATTGACCAGCTCCTCCTTTGTAGTTCTAGGCTGATTCCTCACCTTTCTTAACATCAGTAATGCCCCACGAGGTGAGATCTTGCATGGAGCCCCAGTCCGAGGGAGACTGACAGTCATCTTTAGCCTCTTCCATTTTCTAACAATTGCTCCAACAGTTGATCTACGTATTTTCACCAAGCTGCTTGGCAATTGTCCTGTAGCCCTTTCCAGCCTTGTGGAGGTCCACAATTTTGTCTCTGGTGTTTTTTGACAACTCTTTGGTCTTGACCATGGTAGTAGTTGGCGTCTGACTGACTGTGGGGTGGACAGGGGTCTTTAAAGAGTTCAGACAGGTGCTACTAAGTTAGAGAAGAGGTGGACTTTTTAAAGGCACAGTAAAAGGTCTTTGAGAGCCAGAATTCTTGCTGTTTCTCAGGTGTTCAAATACTTATGTTCAACAGTGCAAGACAAATAAATTCTTTAAAAATCATACAATGTGATTTCCTGATTTTTTTTTTATTCTGTCTCTCAGAGTGGCAGTGGCGTCTCTAGCTTTCAAATTTTGGGGGGGGGGGCACACTGGGGCCCAAGACAAAATTAGGGGGGGGGGGGCAGCTATAACAACGATACATTTACACAAGTATGCTTAGAAATGCTGCGATACTTTACCCAATACCTAAAACCGCAACAGGAAAGAAAAGTCACAGAAATAAGATAATAATGCACTTAGTAAAGTAGATGCAAGCATTATATATGGACAAAGTCCTCACTCTGATATGATAATATCTGAGACACTTAGTCAATATATTTTGATCAAAACACATCTAAGCCCGCCTACCAAGCGCCAAGGTGGTCTCAGGTCAGGCGGGTCCTACGCTAAACCTACCTAAGCCATTGGGCTTCTATGTTCAGGAGCGCAGACGCCGCACATATGGTGTGCTGCTCCTAGTCACCTGTGCATGAAGCAACCAATGGGAGGAGGAGCAAGCACACCCATATGTACCACCTAATCAAGGCGCTCTATTGGATAGGAAGGGCAAAAGTGCAGAGAAATGCTACTCCCAAGATAAAATAGGTGCACATTCACACTTGAAGGTGCCACTCCCTCAAGCAAATACTACAGAAGAAAAAAGTAGTATTTGCTTGAGGGAGTGGCACCTTCAAGTGTGAATGCGCACCTATTTTATCTTGGGAGTAGCATTTCTCTGCACTTTTGCCCTTCCTATCCAATAGAGCGCCTTGATTAGGTGGTACATATGGGTGTGCTTGCTCCTCCTCCCATTGGTTGCTTCATGCACATGGAGGTGACTAGGAGCAGCACACCATATCTGCGGCATCTGCGCTCCTGAACATAGAAGCCCAATGGCTTAGGTAGGCTTAGCGTAGGACCCGCCTGACCTGAGACCACCTTGGCGCTTGGTAGGCGGGCTTAGATGTGTTTTGATCAAAATATATTGACTAAGTGTCTCAGATATTATCATATCAGAGTGAGGACTTTGTCCATATATAATGCTTGCATCTACTTTACTAAGTACATTATTATCTTATTTCTGTGGTTTTCTTCAATAATATAGCCAGGGACATCCGCACATTTGTATATCATATCGTGCAGGATGTTTTTATCTTAGTTTTTTCTGTGGAATTTTTTTGTCTGTAGGGAAGAAAAGTCCTGCTGTCTGTGGTTTAAAAAAAATTATAAAAATCACTCAGATTTCAACATGTCCTAGTTGCCTGTGGATGACACTTTTATAGGAAGGGGGATCTGTGGATGACACTGCTATGGGGGGATCTGTGGATGACACTTTTATAGGGAGGGGGATCTGTGGATGACACTGCTATGGGGGGAAACTGTGGATGACACATACCGTATATAGCATCTTATGCTATATGTGTCATCCACAGATCCACCCCATAGCAGTTTCATCCCCATTTCCCCCTCCATAACAGTTTCATCCACAGATCCTCCTCCCTATAACAGTGTCATCCACAGATCCCCCTCCCTATAACAGTGTCATCCACAGATCCCCCTCCCCGCCTCTCACAGGAGTGTACATTTGACATTTCTAAACTGTAATCCATATCCTGCAGTAACTTTAACTTTAAATCAGGATTAAGCGGCCGCTCATCTCTGCTAGTACCTTAACCTTACACCACTCAGCTAGCTTTGGTAACAGGGCCAGGCTACAGCCTACAGGCACTGCCTGTTAGTTGTTACCGAGCGAGTGCTGATTTCTGCAGGTCAGAGGATACGGATTACAGTTTAGAAGAAATGTACACTCCTGTGAGCGGTCCAGACCAGTGGCAGATCCAGAGCCTGGTCTCGGGAGGGGCACTTCCAGATTATTTTCTGTCTGCCGCCACAGAACAAGGGTGCTTATAGAACAGACTACACAGTGTAGAGGTATACTGTATATTGTGTGGCACAGTGTAGAGGTATACTGTATATTGTGTGGCACAGTGTAGAGGTATACTGTACATTGTGTGGCACAGTGTAGAGGTATACTGTATATTGTGTGGCACAGTATAGAGGTATACTGTATATTGTGTGGCACAGTGTATGCTATATGTGTATAACAAACATATTTCACATGAAAACTTACAATTACTTGGCTTGACCCTTGGGGATCTCGGACACCACTTCAACACTTTGGCCGGGGGCTCGGCGGAGCTGATGTTGTGTTTATCCTAATGAGAAAGATTTCATAATAAGGATTTGGAGAAGGGGCAGAGGGATAGCATAGCAGGGAGAGGCTGGTGCTGCTACTAGGGGGTCATACCATGGGGGAGTAATAGAGCCCACCATAATGCCCCCCCCCAGTAGAAATTATTTTCCTTATAATGTGACAATGCAAAAAATACCCCCTTGTAATGCCCCCAGTTGAGCTAATGTCCCCATAATGTGCCAGTAAAAAATACCCCTATATAGTGCCCCTAGTAAATGCCCCCATAGTGCTCCTCTCCCCCCTTCCTCCTAGTGCCCCCCATAATGTACTAGTATAAAATGCCCCAGTAGATGCCCTCAGTGTCCCCCATAATTTGCAAGTATAAGATTCCCCTTCTTAGTGCCCCCCGTAGATGACTCCATAGTACTCCTCTTCCCCCTTCCCCATAGTACCCACCATAATGTTTCCCAGTATAAAATGCTACTGTACAGAGCCCCCCAACACCCCTTCTTTGTGCCCTCAATAGATGCCCCTATAGTGCCCACCAATAATGTGCCAGTAATAAGTGCCCCCAATAATGTGCCAGTAATAAGTGCCCCCAATAACGTGCCAGTAATAAGTGCCCGTAATAAGTGCCTCCAATAACGTGCCAGTAATAAGTGCCTCCAATAACGTGCCAGTAATAAGTGCCCCCAATAACGTGCCAGTAATAAGTGCCCCCAATAAGAGCCCAGCACCCCATCACGTTCCAGTAACAAGAGCCCCCCCAATGTTCCAGTAACAAGAGCCCCCCCAATGTTCCAGTAACAAGAGCCCCCATCATGTGTCAGTAACAAGAGCCCCCATCATGTGCCAGTAACAAGAGCCCCCCATCATGTGCCAGTAATAAGCCCCCCATCATGTGCCAGTAATAAGCCCCCCATCATGTGCCAGTAATAAGCCCCCATCATGTGCCAGTAATAAGCCCCCCATCATGTGCCAGTAATAAGCCCCCATCAAGTGCCAGTAATAAGCCCCCCATCATGTGCCAGTAATAAGCCCCCCATCATGTGCCAGTAATAAGCCCCCCATCATGTGCCAGTAATCAGCCCCCCATCATGTGCCAGTAATAAGCCCCCTATCATGTGCCAGTAATAAGCCCCCCATCATGTGCCAGTAATAAGCCCCCCATCATGTGCCAGTAATAAGCCCCCCCATCATGTGCCTGTAATAAGCCCCCCCCCCCCAATGTGCCAGTAACAAGAGCTCCCCTAATGTGCCTGTAAAACTATTGTAAAAAAAAAAAAAAAAAATACTTATACTTACCTCCATGTCAGTGATGTGATGCAGGCCTCTTCCGACCTGTGACCCGCGCTGTATGGCTCAGGCGGCGCGATGACGTCACCGCGCCGCCTGTGCCGGCCTCTGATAGGCTGCCGGCCTAGTGCCAGTAATAAGCCCCCCTATCATGTGCCAGTAATAAGCCCCCATCATGTGCCAGTAATAAGCCCCCATTATGTGCCAATAATAAGCCCCCCATCATGTGCCAGTAATAAGCCCCCATCATGTGCCAGTAATAAGCCCCCCATCATGTGCCAGTAATAAGCCCCCATCCTGTGCCAGTAATAAGCCCCCCATCATGTGCCAGTAATAAGCCCCCCATCATGTGCCAGTAATAAACCCCCCATCATGTGCCAGTAATAAACCCCCATCATGTGCCAGTAATAAGCCCCCCCATCATGTGCCAGTAATAAGCCCCCATCATGTGCCAGTAATAAGCCCCCCCATCATGTGCCAGTAATAAGCCCCCCCATCATGTGCCAGTAATAAGCCCCCCCATCATGTGCCAGTAATAAGCCCCCCCATCATGTGCCAGTAATAAGCCCCCCCATCATGTGCCAGTAATAAGCCCCCCCATCATGTGCTAGTAATAAGCCCCCATCATGTGCCAGTAATAAGCCCCCCCCAATGTGCCAGTAACAAGAGCCCCCCTAATGTGCCTGTAAAACTATTGTAAAAAAAACCAAAAAAACCACTTATACTTACCTCCATGTCAGTGATGCGATGCAGGCCTCTTCCGGCCTGTGACCCGCGCTGTATGGCTCAGGCGGCGCGATGACGTCATCGCGCCGCCTGCGCCGGCCTCTGATAGGCTGCCGGCCTAGTGCCTGCAGCCTATCAGGGGAAGGGAAAGGGACACGCCTCTCCTTCCCCTGCCGCAGCACAGGCAGATGACTATGGAGATGAGCGCAATGGAAGCGCTCATCTCCCTGCTGTGCCCGGCTGCAGCCGCTCAGTTGGGGGGCGGGCATTTTAGTTGGGGGGGCACAGTGTGATGTAGGGGGGGCATGGCCCCCTCTGCCCCCCCCACCCCGGCGACGCCACTGCGAGTGGTAATGCACCTACTGTACAATGTGAATTTCAGACCCCTCCAGGATTTCTAAGTGGGAGCAAAATCGCAGGGTGTTCAAATACTTTTGTTCCTCGCTGTACATGTAAGAAGGTATATGACACTTGTCATCTTACAATTGATGAAAGATCTAATAGAATATGTTTAATCTGTTGAGGAGCTGGAGAAGCCACACATTGGCCACATCTGTATGTCCTTATGGTGCTGCTTTTCAGCTATGTATGTGTAACTTCTGGCCGATAAAAACAATGCACTATTCTGTCCCTGATGTTGCAGCCTCTATAGTATGTGATAGGAGGGCAGTCGCCAACTGAATGCCTGAGGTCAGGGTCCAACTTCAGGATGCCCCAGGTTTTCGTAATAATAATAATCACTCTGATCTTTTTCTGGGCTGCACTGATAGTTCCAATGATCTGTACTCCTTCCTCATCCCTCTCCATTATTTTAGGGACTAATAATGTCTCCCTCCCCTGGTTGAGGGAGTGATGGTAGGCTTCAAGAAGCACGGTTTGGGGATATTCCCATTGGCAGAATCGATCATGCTGGCCGCCTGTTGATCTTTTGAAGTCAAATATGTTGGAACAATTCAGTCTGGCGCGTATTAAATTATCCTTTGAAGATTTCTCTTTTAAGGGCTCTGGGGTGATAGCTCTTCCAACACAGCAGGTTATTCGTAGCTGTCTCTTTCCTATACATGTTGGTAGAGGTGCTGCCATCCCTTTCTCGACTGATAGTGGGAACGAGAAAGGAAATATGTGTGAGACTATAATGTGATGTAAAATAATGCCCCAAGCCATTCACATTTAAGCAGGCCACAAATTCAGCAAAATCACGTTTATTTCCCCTCCACAGGATCAGCACATCATTGATATATCTAAGCAACAAGGTGACATATAATGAACATCTTTCCATAGTCTCTCTGAAGACAAACTTCTCCCACCAGCCCAGGAGGAGTTTGACCTACATGGGAGCACAGGAGCACCCCATGGCCACCCCCCTGAGCTGGTGGAAGATTTTGTGGTTGAAATTGAACAAGTTGTGCTCAAGAATGAACCGGAGCAATCTGAGGACCAAATCATTATGTGGAACAGATTGTTTCCCTCTGGTGCAGAAGATATCATGGGGTATAGAGCTGTACAACACCTCGACATCTAGGCTGACCAGCATGGTCTCAGCATCACAACTGATCCCCCTCTAGTTTTTTTCAGGACATCCATTGTGTCTCTAGCATATGAAGACATAATAAGTACAAATGGTCTTAGCATTTGGCCAACATACACTTTGATCTTTTTGGTAAGACTGTCAATACCTGACACAATGAGGCTACCCTTCAGACCCTCCAACTCTTTGTGAATTTTTGGGGAGGCTGTAAAAGGAGGCCAGAACAGGATATTTAGGCAGGAGAATGGTGACAAAAGGAGATACATTTCAGCTGGTTGCAAGGTATATTGTGTAGAGGGTTTTATCGAGTGTGCTTTAATTCTCAAAGGGTATAATTGTAGTTGAGTCAGGGTTTGCCCCCACTGTTACCCATATCCTTCTTCCTCTGCCTCTAGGATTTTTTTTTTGTTGGTATGTTATGGGATGTGTCTCATTCTTTGGAAGTGTGCCACCCATCCCCTTTGCAGTCTGATGAGGACAACTCTGTGTCATTCTCTAGGGACTGTGTAATCAAAGTGATGTAATCAAAGTACTGTATGCTCTTCCGTGAAATCGCTTGTGTCTCTAACATATTGACAGTGTTTACTTTCTTTTAAGTGTGAAATACATTTTTCCACTATTTGCAAGTGTTGACTCTTTCCTGACAAAATCCAGGTTGCTACTAAATTTTCTCTCCTTGGCCCCTCTCCTGATTTCCTTTATCTATATTAGACCCAAGTGCCACTGTCACATAAGCTACCATTACCCCTGCCACCACCACCACCACCACATGGTTACAAGTACCACTAATATTACCACTACCACCAACACAGTTATGAAAGGGATTCCCCACCTTTCCCTGAACCTCCTCATGGCAGTCCAAACATTGACTGC
The DNA here is from genome assembly GCF_905171765.1 of Bufo bufo. Classification (NCBI taxonomy): domain Eukaryota; kingdom Metazoa; phylum Chordata; class Amphibia; order Anura; family Bufonidae; genus Bufo; species Bufo bufo. Next base: position 195,895,713 of record NC_053393.1, read on the forward strand.
TCTCACGCTAGTCATCAACAGAGAAACTCTCTTGTGTATCTTCCATAGCACATGTTTTTTTGTTAGTAAAAAAGGTGCCCCACTAGGAGGAGGCAGTGAAGACAGAGATAATGACACTGATATGCATTTCTGGGGCTGCAAGGGGGAGCAGGAGGAATGTTGTAACCATGACTAAGACCTGTTAGATCGAAATGTGTTGATTGCGTTACCAATTTTTATATATGATGTATTTTTACAAGCTAAATAAAGACTGAAGATTTTACTTCCATCTCAGTGATGGCCATCTTTTTCCTTTGTTTCCTGGATTGTTTATGGACTGGATCGGGTCCTTGCGTAAGAGGCTATACAGGTAGTGCTGACTTGATTCCTGATTTATATAGGAATGTTGTGACCCCTGACTCCAAGGTATGGTGTCATACTCAGAGATCAGACTGATATCATCCTGCTGTGACTAAGATGAGGAATGTGCCATCCAATCCCCAATGTCATCCTCTTTGTCATCAATACTAATGTGGCACCTATTGGAAGCGAGGGAGAACTGTGGCCTACTGCCACTACTTCTACTACTACTTTCTCTGGGTAAGTTTTGTATTCTCTCTTTCCCCAGTTGCCTCAACTGTACTTAAAAGTGTTGTTGACTATGCTTTTTAATATCACTGTATACTGTTCAATACACATTTTTTATGTTGATTTCAAATGCATCTGTAAAGACATACTGTAAACCTACAGTAGCTTAAGAAATGCTTTATACATGTTGTTCTTTTCATCATGTTTTAACAGTTTTGCATAATATTATATGATCGTGTGATAGATTACTCATTAATAGTGTTTATTTCATACAATGAATGAAAAAAATACACAACCAAAAAATAAATGTTGGGACATTTGTGGGTTTATTATAATACACAGAACTAAAAGTGGCTTGCTCTGATTTATTGTAGTGAAGAATAATTCATTATTGCTCTATTTTTGGGTTCACTAAAATGAATTGGTCTTTGTTACCCAAATAATACCTTATTGCTGGTGCCATAATGTTTTTGAAATAAGCCAGACATGAAATTGATCAGGTGCTATGACAGACATGCACGAGTACTGTGAAAAGAGCAATAATGTTTTGTGTATGTAAAATATATTACCAAATATTATCCCAACTTAATAGCAAGTTCACTAATATTATAATTATGTATGCTCAATAGTCCTTTGTTCCACTACTAATTTACATTCAAGTAAGAAATCTTTTGTTAAGACAATTCACTTTTCTCCATTTATGCCAAGCAAACAGTATGAAGCTTTAATACTATGCTTAATACTACGTGTAGTTTGTTTTGGCAGCAGAATGATTAACCTATGGCAAAAATGGGTTGCAATCAAGCACACTAAAAGAAATAAAGCAAAAGTCAACAATTCTTTTAATATGTAAAGTTAAAATATATTGCCAGCTTTGCCAACCATCCTTAGTGATATTTTTTTAACAAAATATTTAATATTACATTAAAATACTTAAATATCTCAAACTCAGATTAAATACATATACAATTAGGGGCTCATCTACAAAACTATATTTTGTATCTGTGTCCGATCCACATTTTTTTGTGGACAGCACATAGACCCATAATTTCTATGGGTCAGCAAAAATCCCTGATGGTGCATGGAGGTAATTTGTGTGCTGTCTGCATCCATATGTCTGTTCCGCAAATTACAGAGCAAGTCCTATTCTTGTTCTTATTGCAGACAAAAGTTGAAGTTTCTAGTGATGGGAGTTAGAAAAATTTTAATGAAACGTATCTGTATTTTGAGCATCTGTGGTTTGTGGACCACAATACAGATGCTGTTGCGTGCATGATGCCTAGACAGAGTAAAACAAAATGTGGTTGGTCCCCTATTTGCAGCTAAAACAGCTTCCACTCTTCTGCAATGACTTTCTACAAGATTTTGGAGTGTGTTTGTAAGAAGAGCATTTGTGAGATCAGACGCCACTTTACCCCATACTTGGCATTGTGCCATAAAGCTCACTCCTTACAGTATTTGTGCTGATGTTAATGCCAAAGGAGGTTTGAAACGATGCAGGTTTTGAGTCAAGAGAGTGTTGGTGACTTTTGTGCAGTCTCAGCCTTCTGGAAACCCCACTCTGTAACTCTACATGGTCAGTCACTTTGTAGCTCCATTCCACTGTACCACTCACAGTTGACCGTGGAATATCTGGGAGGGAGAAAATTTCACAAACTGACTTGTTACCACAGTGGTATCCTATTATTGAACTACACTTGAATTCAGTGAGCTCTTTAAAATGCTCCAGTCTTTCACAAAAGTTTATAATGGCAGACTGCTTAGCTAGATCCTGGATTTTATACATACGGTATCTGGCAATGGGACCAAATGGAACTGATATAGTAATATAGTCCCCTTCCAGGACTTTGCCATACACTTTTCTGTCCACCTTACCAATATATATATATATAATTTTATTTAACTCACCCAGTTGAGGAAGCTGGGTGGGATATACACCACTTCCAGGACTTTACCATACACTTTTCTGTTCACCTTACTATAAAATATATATATATATATATATATATATATATATATATATATATTACTCACCTAAAGAATTATTCGGAACACCATACTAATACGGTGTTGGACCCCCTTTTGCCTTCAGAACTGTCTTAATTCTACGTGGCATTGATTCAACAAGGTGCTGATAGCATTCTTTAGAAATGTTGGCCCATATTGATAGGATAGCATCTTGCAGTTGATGGAGATTTGAGGGATGCACATCCAGGGCACGAAGCTCCCGTTCCACCACATGCCAAAGATGCTCTATTGGGTTGAGATCTGGTGACTGTGGGGGCCATTTTAGTACAGTGAACTCATTGTCATGTTCAAGAAACCAATTTGAAATGATTCAAGCTTTGTGACATGGTGCATTATCCTGCTGGAAGTAGCCATCAGAGGATGGATACATGTTCTCATTCTGTTTACGCCATCAGCTTGAATCAGTCGGCCCATTCTCCTCTGACCTCTAGCATCCACAAGGCATTTTTGCCCACAGGACTGCCGCATACTGGATGTTTTTCCCTTTTCACACCATTCTTTGTAAACCCTAGAAATGGTTGTGCGTGAAAATCCCAGTAACTGAGCAGATTGTGAAATACTCAGACCGGCCCGTCTGGCACCAACAACCATGCCACGCTCAAAATTGCTTAAATCACCTTTCTTTCCTATTCTGACATTCAGTTTGGAGTTCAGGAGATTGTCTTGACCAGGACCACACCCCTAAATGCATTGAAGCAACTGCCATGTGATTGGTTGACTAGATAATTGCATTAATGAGAAATAGAACAGGTGTTCCTAATAATTATTTTGGTGTGTATATATATATATATATATATATATAATTGTTGGGAGTTCAGGGCAGCACACCTTGTGAAGCAACTTGTAGCAGTGGGTGCTAGCGGTATTGCACTTTACCAAAGTGATGATCAATAAAAAAATAAATACACCGCAGCACTTCCAGTAGGTGAAAATAGTGGGATGAAAATAGTGGGATCCTTTTATTCACCCATGCAACGTTTCTATCCACTTGCTGGGACGATTTTCAAATACATCTCAGTACAAAGTGCATATTTATGAGGTCACATCATATTAGGGTACATAACTATCAATCAACTTTACATAAAAAAATATACTAGAAAAAGCTCATGTGTGCATATAAAAACAAAGTGCCAAGAAGAAGGTATCATTTTGCACATACATCAATACACAAAGTTTGTCCATATGCAATAGTATCGACAAAACACCAATGTTTTACATAAGTGGTAATTCATAATGATTAGTAGTCACCTGTGTGTGCTGGAAAAAGTGGGAGGGCCAGGTATGGAGTTAGGCGTCCTCAGCGGTCGGTGGATTCCATATCATAAAAATGAAACTCGTGGATACAGCGTTCCGGAACTCAAGTTGCGCATGTCCATGATGTCACTCAGGGAAATCACGTGACCCTGGGTAACACGTCACGCGGCCAGTCACTTGATCAGTCACATGAGCGTAAGGTCAAGCAAAGGTAAACAAGTAATAATAATATGAAATAATCCAACCTAAATCGGGACAATTCACCCTAGGTATTGTAACGGAGGATGTGCTGTCCTTCGCACTATCCTCCAGTATATGCAAGTGAAAATAGCAAGGGTCAGTGTCAGCTATTCCCCGCATATATCTCACCCACACTTCACTAACCTGTAGCACGCGATAATGTCCAAGGTGGCCGTAATAAACGTTATTAAAGCAAAACCATTCATAGAACGCACACGGTGGAAAAACCCACCAAATATATGTCTAAGGATCACAGAATGTACCGCTAGTATCCTAGAGAGCACCCATCCTACTGGTGAGCTGAGCCTCTCCATCCATTGGTCCTAAAAAAGTGAAAATTAAAAATATATTAATAAAAATATATTATTAAAAAAAGGAGAACAGTTTTTTCAATACTTTGGCTGACATGGACAAGACTTAACATGAGATCGTATACAGGGAGTGCAGAATTATTAGGCAAATGAGTATTTTGACCACATCATTTTCTTTATGCATGTTGTCTTACTCCAAGCTGTATAGGCTCGAAAGCCTACTACCAATTAAGCATATTAGGTGATGTGCATCTCTGTAATGAGAAGGGGTGTGGTCTAATGACATCAACACCCTATATTAGGTGTGCATAATTATTAGGCAACTTCCTTTCCTTTGACAAAATGGGTCAAAAGAAGGACTTGACAGGCTCAGAAAAGTCAAAAATAGTGAGATATCTTGCAGAGGGATGCAGCACTCTTAAAATTGCAAAGCTTCTGAAGCGTGATCATCGAACAATCAAGCGTTTTATTCAAAATTAGTCAACAGGGTCGCAAGAAGCGTGTGGAAAAACCAAGGCGCAAAATAACTGCCCATGAACTGAGAAAAGTCAAGCGTGCAGCTGCCAAGATGCCACTTGCCACCAGTTTGGCCATATTTCAGAGCTGCAACATCACTGGAGTGCCTAAAAGCACAAGGTGTGCAATACTCAGAGACATGGCCAAGGTAAGAAAGGCTGAAAGACGACCACCACTGAACAAGACACACAAGCTGAAACGTCAAGACTGGGCCAAGAAATATCTCAAGACTGATTTTTCTAAGGTTTTATGGACTGATGAAATGAGAGTGAGTCTTGATGGGCCAGATGGATGGGCCCGTGGCTGGATTGGTAAAGGGCAGAGAGCTCCAGTCCGACTCAGACGCCAGCAAGGTGGAGGTGGAGTACTGGTTTGGGCTGGTATCATCAAAGATGAGCTTGTGGGGCCTTTTCGGGTTGAGGATGGAGTCAAGCTCAACTCCCAGTCCTACTGCCAGTTTCTGGAAGACACCTTTTTCAAGCAGTGGTACAGGAAGAAGTCTGCATCCTTCAAGAAAAACATGATTTTCATGCAGGACAATGCTCCATCACACGCGTCCAAGTACTCCACAGCGTGGCTGGCAAGAAAGGGTATAAAAGAAGAAAATCTAATGACATGGCCTCCTTGTTCACCTGATCTGAACCCCATTGAGAACCTGTGGTCCATCATCAAATGTGAGATTTACAAGGAGGGAAAACAGTACACCTCTCTGAACAGTGTCTGGGAGGCTGTGGTTGCTGCTGAACGCAATGTTGATGGTGAACAGATCAAAACACTGACAGAATCCATGGATGGCAGGCTTTTGAGTGTCCTTGCAAAGAAAGGTGGCTATATTGGTCACTGATTTGTTTTTGTTTTGTTTTTGAATGTCAGAAATGTATATTTGTGAATGTTGAGATGTTATATTGGTTTCACTGGTAAAAATAAATAATTGAAATGGGTATATATTTGTTTTTTGTTAAGTTGCCTAATAATTATGCACAGTATAGTCACCTGCACACACAGATATCCCCCTAAAATAGCTAAAACTAAAAACAAACTAAAAACTACTTCCAAAAATATTCAGCTTTGATATTAATGAGTTTTTTGGGTTCATTGAGAACATGGTTGTTGTTCAATAATAAAATTAATCCTCAAAAATACAACTTGCCTAATAATTCTGCACTCCCTGTAAATAGCCAGGGTTTGTATTCCACGTTTAACCCCCCTGGTTTAACTGTTTGCAATTTGAAAATCCACTCGGATTCACTCTTTTTTAACATTTTAATGCGATTACCTCCGGTACGTGGTAGTGGGACATGGTCGAGAATCATAAATCTAAGATCACTCTACCCATGACCCTTGTCTACAAAGTGGTGGGAAACCGGCAGATCTTTACGTTTTTTTTTCTGATAGAATAGCGGTGTTGGTTAATGCAAGTTTTTAAATCGCATGTGGTCTCGCCCAAATAGAGTAACTTGCATGGGCACCATAGAACATAAATAACGTAACATGAGTCACAGGTCAGATAAAACTTAAGAGTATAGGAGATCCCACTACTTGGATGTGTAAATTCACGTCCCTTCACCATGTATTTGCAATTTACACAGTGAAGGCACGGGTAACTGCCACATTTCTTGGGGGCCAAGTATGATTGTTGTATACCTTTATGTGAACCAATATAGTTTTTTACCAGCTTACCCTTTAGGTTTACGGGCCCTTCTGTATGACATTATAGGTCTATTTGACAATTCTAAAATGTTCTTATGTCCGGTATTTAGAATCGACCAATGTTTGCTAATAATTTTATTAACATATGGGCTACCTTCACAGAAAATGGATACAAAGGGTATTTTCTTAGAGTTGTCTCTCCTAGTACCTTGAAAAAGTTGGCATCTATCTCTTTGGTCAATACGTGTACGTTGTTGTTGTAGTATGGATGTTGGATAGCGTCTCTGTCTAAAAGATAGTGTCATTTTTTCCAGAGTTCTATCTAATGTCGATGTGTCATTAACTATCCTCTTAGCTCTAATAATTTGGCTATAAATATATATATCTATATATGTTTAGTGTATAGGTGTGTATATAGGTACAGTATATATGTTAATAATATATACACGTAGGGTGGAATTTATCACAAGAAGAATATTTGAAGTCAGTTTTGCTCAAATCTGTGTTGGTGTACTTTGTGCCACATTTATAAAATGTCACAGGTTGTTTGATAAATTCACTTAAAAAAAGGTGAACAGAAAGGTTTAAGGTGAACAGAAAAGTGTATGGTAAAGTCCTGGAAGGGGTGTATATCCCACCCAGCTTCCTCAACTGGGTGAGGTAAATAAAATTCAAGAAGGTTAAAAGGGTCTCAGCAATGTGTAGGTTGCTGAAACAGTTTTGTTAAGTTTATGGGCTGGATTTTATTGGACTGGGTGAAGGTAGGCCCGGTAGAGGGACCTCCCTAGTCCACCCCATTCCGGGGCAGATTTTCCCCTAGCCTGAGGTATCCCCAGCCAAAACCAGCTGGGATCGTTAAGGGGAAATAAAGCACAGTCCAGGCTGTCAGTCTGGGGAGATGGCTGTGCTGCTGGCTAGAGAAGCCAAATTCTCTGTTTGACCTGTGTTCAATAGGTGAGCTAGGATCTTCACTGTATTAGCCAGAGCCCAGATGGGCAGGTGTTTATTTTGGTTTGGTTTATGATTTGTGGTGCTCGACCTTCACCTTACCCAGTGAATTATAACTGGGGTGCCTATATTGCCGGAGTGTTATAAATAAAGCAACGTTTGGACTTTAACCGTGTGGTCTGCAAGAGAATCTGTCATCGCCGCCCTGCCTGAGTGTAATCCCTTACAATATATATATATATATATATAAAAAAGGGGGGGCAAAAGGGGGGGCATTCTCTTGGCATTCTAAATGTCGACTGTCTTGCTGTAAAGTATGTGATTTGTGTATACAAAATATATAACCTAGGTTTATTCCGCAAGTTTTCTCTGGTCAAAAATAAGTTTTTTGATTTTTAACTTTTATGCATTCCTATATTTTTTTCTTTCAGATAATTTTTCACTGGATTCGGGATATGGGGAAGTGGCGTTATGTCCATTGGGGCTGTGCAATCACGATATCTGGATACGTCTGCTCATGCACTATATGGTCCTTTAGACTTGTGTATTTCCTCAAATAACTATTTCTGTATTTTCTTATTTAGATTCCGTTACTAGTATGGCGGGGTGTGATGAGGAGAACCCTCAGAGTGAGGTGGCGATGGATGGATTTTTGACCGGTGTAGCGGTGCGACTCTGCATTTACATGAGGTTGCGCTTCCGCTCTATGGTCATAGTAGGGTGCTCCACTTCAATTTGTAGGTGTGGCCCTCTCCCTAGTCCACTTAGCCACTGCGACACTCGGACATTGCTATATGTCTTTTTTTCACCCTGAGCCTGTGGTATATCGGGATTACTAGTTGTTCTCAATAGCAGCATAACTCAGTGGGCGTTCTGCCCTTATTCAAAATGGTGGCGTTAGCGTTACAGCCCAAGAGCGCACGCGTCACGTGACGAGGCTAATGCCAGACGGAAGCACAGTTTATGCGTCATAGGGGCATGCGCATTGGCGATTCAGGTACGCCGGATCGCACATGTCTACATGGACTACAGCCGCTCACCCTCCTGCATCCATCATATGTATCACCTGTAACAGTAAGCACTTTGCACTTTATGTAATTATCTACAGCTGGCACTCGTTATGTGATTTATGGAATACAAATGTATTGTACTATTTATATTCACTATATTATTTCACAATTGTATGTATCACGATTCAATGTCTCTGTATGTTTGATTTCATTGCTTCATATATTTATAATGTATCATGTATTTTGATCTTTTATTAATTATGTCCACTTAATATGTAATTGTCCTGGATTGATTGTAACACTATATATACTCAGAGTTTTGATGTGTACACACTGCTTGAGGAAGGCTCCTGTGTAAGAGCCGAAACGTCGCTACAGCCTTTGGGTAAATAAAGTTTATTTTATTTTAATCCAGTGGAGTGCTGCCCTTTTTCCCTTTTTTATATTTGTTGGATTGGCTTATATCCACATTTGGGCCTGTGCACCCTTCTCTTCCAAGTTCCATCGTGACGGTGCTGCCATCCCCCCCTTTTTTTTCTTTTTATATATATATATATATATATATATATATAATTACTATATCTATTATAACTAAATGAGTGACAAGATACGGTGTAAGTATACACTATGGCCCTGACTTATCATACCTTCACTCCAGAATTCTGGCGTAAAAAAGTCACAAACTCCTCCTGAGGACACAGAACGGCGAAACGTACATCGAGGAGATAACAACCACCTATCCTGACTCTTACTGGTACGACTTTCACTCTATGTCTCTGGTTACTTTCTTCAGATATTTGTATTGAACTGGATTATTCTTGATGCGGCTCAGGGAATGTGGTGCATCGACTCTGCACTGAGCGATATTTAGAGGGTGGTTTCCCCCTTCTGGCTCGGTGCATATTCAGCTTACAGCACCCTGTTCCCTGTACTAGCATTGCCCCACAGACTCATTACCTTTAGAGTGGTATACATACTAAGAATAGGTGGTGTTATAAATTGGACATATTCACTATATGCTCATCAGTCATTATTTGCATTTATATTAGTATTATGTTAGAGTTGTGATTTTTTTGAATAAAGATGATAAATTTTTAACCCATGGGACGTGTATCTACTCTTTTCAGTGTGGCATATGTTTAATTAATAGAGTATCCCAGTGATAGCAATTGTTACATTATCTGACCTATTGGTGATTAAAAATAGGACTTTAGCGACTTTTTTGCTTGTGCAAAATTTAAGCAATTGTGCAAAATTTTGGACTTTTTACAATCACTTGCACAAAATTTTGCATTTTTACACCACTCCCTCCAGTTTTGTAATATGGGTGGGGAAGTGGGTGTGGTTAGCTATGTTAATGAGTTTCACTCCAGATTTATTATTGCGACTTTTAAAAAAAGTCGCAAATAAGTTTCAATCTCACTCCAGTAGGAGGGTGGAGTAGGAAAACTGGAGTAACTTTCTAGACAGAAGTGTTAGGTTTGAGGACAAGCCAAATTTATCAAACAACCTGTGACATTTTATAAATGTGGCACAAAGTACACCAACACAGATTTGAGCAAAACTGACTTCAAATATTCTCCTTGTGATAAATTCCACCCTATGTGTATATATTATTAACATATATACTGTACCTATATACACACCTATACACTAAACATATATAGATATATGAGTGTATATATGTACAGTATATATGTTAAGAAGATATACACAGTGTATACTTAAACGTTATCTTGTCACTTATTTAGGTATAGTAGATATGGTATAGTAGATAGTATATACAGAATGTTCCTAATGAAATGGAAGGTCTGGGTCTTATAAATCATTCCTATCTGAAGCTACTTAACCACCTCAGCTCCCCTAGCTTAAACCCCCTTAATGACCAGACCACTTTTTACAATTCTGCTCTACACTACTTTCACGGTTTATTGCTCGGTCCTACAACTTACCACCCAAATGAATTTTACCTCCTTTTCTTCTCACTAATAGAGCTTTCATTTGGTGGTATTTCATTGCTGCTGAAATTTTTACTTTTTTTGTTATTAATCGAAATTGACCGAAATTTTTGAAAAAAATCGTTAATTTCTAACGATAATTTGTTTTCCCTTAGTCCTAACAGCAGCACAGATGGGGTTAACTGCCCCCTGTGGACTGGTAGGACCGGCGGAATTTTTAATGAGCCCAAGAACCAATAACAAAAGTTCCCATTCCCTCAAAAGGGACCGTGTTTTCAGCAAGCATACGTACTTAGGGTGGGAAATTTGTGTGCTGCTGTTAGGACTAAAGGAAAACAAATTATCGTTAGAAATGAACGATTCCCTTACGTCCTACCAGCAGCACAGATGGGGAGATAACAAGAAGAACCCCTAGGGAGGGCCTTCCTGCCTGGCAGAATCAAGAATGGTCTACCCAAAGGCCGAAAACTCTGCAAACTTCGCACCAACTCTGTAGTGCGAGATAAAGGTTGATTCGGAGCTCCAGGAAGCCGACTTGCAGATTAGCTCTAAGGGAAGTTGGTTTCTTTCTGCCACTGAGGTTGAAACAGCCCTAGTAGAATGGGCTTTAACGAACTCTGGAGGGTCCAGAGTTTGAGACAGAAAAGACTCCCTAATGGCTTCCTTGATCCAGTGACTAATGGAAACCTTAGACGCTTTACGGCCTTTAGATTTACCGGAAAACAGGATGAATAGATTCTCATCAATCCTGAACTCCCTGGACCTATCCACATAGGTCTGGAGGCATCTCGAGATGTCCAGAGGATGTCTGACAGGAACATCGGAGGAGGCGGAAGAAAATAAGACTGGTAAAGAAATTACCTGATTGATATTCTGAAAGGATAACACCTTAGGTCTGAAGTAGGGTAAGAATTTTAGGAGAACCCGGTCCTGCAAAAAGGTTATATATGGATGCAGAGCCGAAAAGGCTTGTAACTCCGAAACCCTCTTAGCTGAAGTCACAGCTAGCAAAAAGACTGTCTTTAAGGTGACAAACTTGAACCCGACTTGCTCCAATGGCTCAAAGGGGGGAGATGCTAACCCATTGAGCACTACTGAAAGATCCCACTAAGGAATGGGTCTCAGTATTGTAGGCCTCAATCTCTCAGCTCCTTTAAGGAAGCGTTTGATGAGCGGGTCCCGAGAATATGGCCTGTTTAAACAGGCCGAGATGGCAAAAAATTGTACCTTCAAAGTGGCCGGAGCAAGGCCCTTGTCTAGTCCATCCTGAAGGAACTGTAGTATGGCGGAAAGGGGCGGATCTGCAGACGCCACCTGGTTAGAATCACACCATAAGGTGAAGATTCTCATCACTCTGGAGTAGGCCTTCTTAGTGGATTCCGCTCTTGAATGTGACAATGTTCTCAGGACCGCCTCAGAGAGCCCTTCTACTCTGGGAAGGGACTGATCAACCTCCAGGCTGTCAGGTTGAATCTGTGCAGATCTGGTCAGAGATGTGTGTCCCACGACACCAGGGTCTGCTCCGGGGGGAGTCTCCAGTATTGTCCCCGACTCATCTGAATGAGCTGGGTAAACCAGGATCTCTTGGGCCAGAACGGAATGATGGCTATTACCGAGGCCTGATCCTGACGAATCTTCATCAATACCCTCGGTATCATGGAAAAGGGAGGGAAGATGTAAGCCAGCCTGAACCTCCACGGTATCGACAGAGCATCTATCGCCAGGGGGTTGTCCTCCCTGTATAGAGAGCAGAACCTTTGTACCTTGGCGTTGAACCTGGTTGCCATGAGATCCACCTCCGGTAATCCCCATCTCAGGACTATCTGCTTGAAGATCTCCGGACGCAGAGACCACTTCATGGTCGGTAATCCGCAGCTTAAACGATCTGCAATCATGTTGAGGGACCCCCGAATGTGGGTGGCAGATAGATGGGATAGGTTCAACTCTGCCCACCATAGAATTACCCCGATCTCTGCAAGAAGGGGTAGGGATCTCGTGCATCCCTGTTTGTTTATGTAAAGAACAGCAGTCATATTGTCTGACTGTACTTTCACCGCTTTGCCCCGGATTTGAGGGGCGAAGTGAAGGAGGGCTAGCCGGATAGCTCGCATCTCTCGGAGATTCTCGTCGTGGTACCGATAAGAACCTTGCCAGGTCCTGTACCCGGGACTTCCTTTCCGATGTCAACTGAAGAGACATCTCCACAGAGTCGATTATGAAACCTAGATATTGTATTGAAGTCGAAGGGCTCACATTCGATTTCTGCCAGTTGATGATCCACCCTAGGCGGAGCAGAAAGGAAATTGCCAAATCAAGATGGTGGGTGAGAACTGGAACGGTGGCCGCCAAAAGGAGCCAGTCGTCCAGGTAAGGGACAATGGTCAGTCCTTGAAGTCTCAGAGCTGCCACCACTGCTACCACCACCTTGGTGAAGATAAGGGGGGCGCATGAGATTCCAAAGGGGAGAGCGGCAAACTGGAAATGCCTGAGAACCCCGGAAATCTCACATTTGATTTCTGCCAGTTGATGATCCACCCTAGGCGGAGCAGAAAGGAAATTGCCAAATCAAGATGGTGGGTGAGAACTGGAACGGTGGCCGCCAAAAGGAGCCAGTCGTCCAGGTAAGGGACAATGGTCAGTCCTTGAAGTCTCAGAGCTGCCACCACTGCTACCACCACCTTGGTGAAGATAAGGGGGGCGCATGAGATTCCAAAGGGGAGAGCGGCAAACTGGAAATGCCTGAGAACCCCGGAAATCTCACATTCGATTTCTGCCAGTTGATGATCCACCCTAGGCGGAGCAGAAAGGAAATTGCCAAATGAAGATGGTGGGTGAGAACTGGAACGGTGGCCGCCAAAAGGAGCCAGTCGTCCAGGTAAGGGACAATGGTCAGTCCTTGAAGTCTCAGAGCTGCCACCACTGCTACCACCACCTTGGTGAAGATAAGGGGGGCGCATGAGATTCCAAAGGGGAGAGCGGCAAACTGGAAATGCCTGAGAACCCCGGAAATCTGGACCGCGATCCTGAGATATTTCCGAGATGCGGGATGGATCAGAATATGGAAATAAGCATCCTTGAGATCCAGTGTGGCCATCACATCTCCGAGTTTGAGAATGTGGCTGACTGACCTTATGGTTTCCATACGAAACCTTGGTCTCTTTATGAATCGATTGAGATGTCTTAAATCGATTATCATCTGGAGATCGCCTGTCCTTTTGGGAACCAGAAATACTGGTGAATAGATCCCTAGGCCTTGCTCCCCTGCCGCGACCTCCTCTAGAGCCCCCTTTGAAATATAGTCCTGGATGTAGGATTCTAAAATCCTTTGTTTGGCAGGCTGATGAGGAATCTTTCTTGGGGGGGAGAGGCGAGATCTATCAGGAACCCGGAGGAGATGATGCTTAGAACCCAGGGGTCTGCAATCTCCTGGGACCAAATCTCTTTGAAATGGGCAAGGCGTCCTCCCACGGGGATCTGGGGAGCGGGTACGGGGAAACCCAGAGGCGTAACGGCGGGGACAGCAGGGGGAAACCAAGAGCCTCTGAGAGGCCCGCAGTCAGGAGGGATTGGCTTCCTTAGTTGGTCTGCGGGGGCACCTCGAAAGTCTTCGCTGCCCCCCCCATTTTCTACGGGAAGTAGCCTGTTGGCCCTGTCTGCTGCCTCGATGCTGACTGGGGCGTCCTCGAAAGGGCTGCTGAGGAAGACTCTTGCCCTTCTTGTCAGAGAGGCCCTCCATGATCTTATCCAGCTCGGACCCAAAAAGCTGATCGGGCTCGAACGGAAGCCCACATAAATTATATTTTGAGGCATTATCTGCCTTCCATGGTTTTAGCCATAAGGGTCTACAGGCCGCAGACACTAGGCCCATGGTCTTGGCCGCTAGCTTTAGCCGCACCTGCGAAGTATCGCATAAAAAGTCCATGGCCAGATTCACCGTTTTGAAGGCGGCCAGGATATCATCACGGGACACACTCTGGTCCACGTTGGTCTGGATTTGGTTTAACCTACTCCTCAGGAAGGACGACACCTCAGATGCTGCTATAGCAGTGGAAGCTGAAGCTGCAGCGGCTGAATAGCCTCTTCTTAAAGTGCACTCCGCCCTCCTATCAAGAGGGTCTTGCAGACTCGACCCATCATCTGCGGGCACCAGAGTGCGTCTAGACAACTTGGCTATGGCCATGTCAACCCTGGGAATGGAACCCCACGATTCCATTAAGGGTTTCGCCATCAGAAACATCATTTTAAATTTGCGAGTCAGGACTGGTCCTTTCTCCGGTTTCTTCCATTCAGTACGCATGACTGAACGGAGGGTCTCATCCGCTTTGAAGACACGCTGTGCCCGACCAGCGGGATCGGAGGACTCCCCAACGTCAACATCCTGGTCCCCCGACCGGATGGACTTTAGAAGCTTTTGAGTTTTTTCTGGCGGAAAAAAACATGAGGTTAACTCTTCCTCGTCCGAGGAAGATGAGCCCACTGAAACAACAGCGGGTCTCTCTCTTGGTGCGGTGACCTCCATAGGAGTCTGGGAGGGTCCCGGCAACCTCTCATTTAAAAGCTTGACCACCTCCTTAATAGAATCATCCACATAGCATCTGGCCCACTGATACATCTCCTGCATCGTGGGTTCCGCAGTGGTACGGGAACGGCAGCTGTCACATCTTGAGTATTGGCAGTCGTCATCTAAGGGGGTATCACAGTTGAAGCAGGCCAAATGTTTGCGTTTGGCGGTGGCCTTCCGCTGGTCAGCGTCTCGTGGAGAAGACATGACTGCGAAAAAAGGAAGAGGAGGATTAAACCTCTATTAAGCAATAGGAAGACAAAAAAGAAAAATTTTGAGAATAAGCCCACCAACAGAAACAAAGTTTCAGTCTCAATATCACCAGAAATGATAGAGACAATCTCTCTCAGCACAATAGGACTCTGGAGGCTTGCTAACAAAGCTGCACACCAGAGACTGAGTGAGGGTAACTGAGGGCTTATGAGGAGGTGTGAGGGACCGCCCAAAGGCAGAGCCATTGCAGCCAATTAATCAAGCTTGATGTTGCCGCCCACTACCCTCCTACTTTCTGTCACTCTTCCCTTTTCCTTTTTTTTTTTTTTTTTTTTAACCTGGGGAAGATATTCCCCCCAGAGATCAGGGAATTAATCATTCCCTGCAAAAAACAAACAAACAGAATGTACCCTCAAACGGTTCATTGCCTTCCTCCCTCCCCCCTCCCCTCTCCTGTAGGGATACGAGCGCTGCAGCGACAGCTGCCGGCGAGGGAGCCGCAGAGCGGTGACGTCACTGGTGACGTCATCCAGGGAGAACGCGGCGCGAGTCTCGGAAGCGGCGCCGTCAGCACACAGCTCTGAACAGCATGAGGAGGACAGAAAACCTGAGGAAAGATCAAGGTTAGAGGGGGAGGAAGGGACATAAGAAAGAGAAAGGCAAATAGCCTTAAAGATACTGGAAAATATAAGGGGAAGACAAATGTCATATCCCCTCCTATGCTCCCCCCAAAGAAAAAGGAGGGGGGAGCTGCACGCCAGTCCACCTGTCCAAAGGACAGAAAAAAACACGGTGGTTGGGGGGTAGTTTCCTCCTTTTGAGGGAGTGGGAACTTTTGTTATTGGTTCTTGGGCTCATTAAAAATTCCGCCGGTCCTACCAGTCCACAGGGGGCAGTTAACCCCATCTGTGCTGCTGGTAGGACGTAAGGGAAATGACATTTTTCACTTTCTGTTGTAAAATTTTTCAAACAAAACTACATTTCTATATAAATTTTTGTCTAAATTTATTGTTCTACATGTGTTTGATAAAAAAAATGAAATAAGTGTATATTTATTGGTTTGCGCAAAAGTTATAGCGTTTACAAACTATGGTACAAAAATGTGAATTTCCGCATTTTGAAGCAGCTCTGACTTTCTGAGCACCTGTCATGTTTCCTGAGGTTCTACAATGCCCAGACAGTGGAAACACCCCACAAATGACCCCATTTCGGAAAGTAGACACCCTAAGGTATTCGCTGATGGGCATAGTGAGTTCATGGAAGTTTTTATTTTTTTGACACGAGTTAGCGGAAAATGTTTTTTTTTTTATATTATTTTTCTTTTTTTTCAAGGTCTCATAATTTGGGCTCCTTTGCGCACCTAAGCTGCAAAAAAGTGTCACACATCTGGTATCGCCGTACTCAGGAGAAGTAGGGCAATGTGTTTTGGGGTGTATTTTTACATATACCTATGCTGGGTGAGATAAATATCTCTGTAAAAGACAACTTTTCCCATTTTCTTTTATACAAAGTTGTCATTTTACAGAGATATTTCTCTCACCCAGCATGTGTTTTGGGGTGTCTTTTTACATATATGCATGCTGGTTGAGAGAAATATCTCTGTAAAATGACAACTTTGTATTAAAAAAAAATGGGAAAAGTTGTCTTTTACAGAGATATTTATCTCACCCAGCATGGGTATATGTAAAAAGACACCCCAAAACACATTGCCCTACTTCTCCTGAGTACGGCTATACCACATGTGTGACACTTTTTTGCAGCCTAGGTGCGCAAAGGAGCCCAAATTCCAATGAGTACCTTTTAGGAGGGCGTTTTCAGGCATTTGAATTCCAGACTTCTTCTCACGCTTTAGGGCCCATAAAATGCCAGGACAGTATAAATACCCCACAAGTGACCCCATTTTGGAAAGAAGACACCCCAAGGTATTCCGTGAGGGGCATGGCGAGTTCATAGAAGTTTGGTTTTTTTTGGCACAAGTTAGCGGAAATAGATTTTTATTTTTATTTTCTCACAAAGTTTCCCTTTCCGCTAACTTGTGACAAAAAGTTCAATCTTTCATGGACTCAATATGCCCCTTAGCGAATACCTTGGGGTGTCTACTTTCCGAAATGGGGTCAATTGTGGGGTGTGTTTACTGTTCTGGCATTTTGAGCGGGGCTAAATTGTGAGAAACCCTGTAAAGCCTAAAGGTACTCGTTGGACTTTTGGCCCCTTTACGTACCTAGGCTGCAAAAAAGTGTCACACGTGTGGTATCGCCGTACTCAGGAGAAGTAGGGCAATGTGTTTTGGGGTGTATTTTTACATATACCCTTGCTGGGTGAGAGAAATATCTCTGTAAAAGACAATTTTTCCCATTTTTTTTTTAATTCAAAGTTGTCATTTTACAGAGATATTTCTCTCACCCAGCATGGGTATATGTAAAAAGACACCCAAAACACATTTCCCTACTTCTCCTGAGTACGGCGATGTGTGACACTTTTTTGCAGCCTAGGTGTGCAATGGGGCCCAAATTCCAATGAGTACCTTTTAGGAGGGCATTTTCAGGCATTTGAATTCCAGACTTCTTCTCACGCTTTAGGGCCCCTAAAATGCCAGGGCAGTATAAATACCCACAAGTGACCCCATTTTGGAAAGAAGACACCCCAAGGTATTCCGTGAGGGGCATGGCGAGTTCATAGAAGTTTTTTTTTTGCACAAGTTAGCGGAAATAGATTTTTTTTTTTCTCACAAAGTCTCCCTTTCCGCTAACTTGTGACAAAAAGTTCAATCTTTCATGGACTCAATATGCCCCTCAGCGAATACCTTGGGGTGTCTACTTTCCGAAATGGGGTCAATTGTGGGGTGTATTTACTGTTCTGGCATTTTGGGATGGCTAAATTGTGAGCAACCCTGTAAAGCCTAAAGGTACTCGTTGGACTTTCGGCCCCTTTACGCACCTAGGCTGCAAAAAAGTGTCACACATGTGGTATCGCCGTACTCAGGAGAAGTAGGGCAATGTGTTTTGGGGTGTATTTTTACATATACCCTTGCTGGGTGAGAGAAATATCTCTGTAAAAGACAATTTTTCCCATTTTTTTTTTAATTCAAAGTTGTCATTTTACAGAGATATTTCTCTCACCCAGCATGGGTATATGTAAAAAGACACCCAAAACACATTTCCCTACTTCTCCTGAGTACGGCGATGTGTGACACTTTTTTGCAGCCTAGGTGTGCAATGGGGCCCAAATTCCAATGAGTACCTTTTAGGAGGGCATTTTCAGGCATTTGAATTCCAGACTTCTTCTCACGCTTTAGGGCCCCTAAAATGCCAGGGCAGTATAAATACCCACAAGTGACCCCATTTTGGAAAGAAGACACCCCAAGGTATTCCGTGAGGGGCATGGCGAGTTCATAGAAGTTTTTTTTTTGCACAAGTTAGCGGAAATAGATTTTTTTTTTTCTCACAAAGTCTCCCTTTCCGCTAACTTGTGACAAAAAGTTCAATCTTTCATGGACTCAATATGCCCCTCAGCGAATACCTTGGGGTGTCTACTTTCCGAAATGGGGTCAATTGTGGGGTGTATTTACTGTTCTGGCATTTTGGGATGGCTAAATTGTGAGCAACCCTGTAAAGCCTAAAGGTACTCGTTGGACTTTCGGCCCCTTTACGCACCTAGGCTGCAAAAAAGTGTCACACATGTGGTATCGCCGTACTCAGGAGAAGTAGGGCAATGTGTTTTGGGGTGTATTTTTACATATACCCATGTTGGGTGAGAGAAATATCTCTGTAAATTGACAACTTTGTATAACATTTTTTTAAAAGTTGTCATTTTCAGAGATTTCTCACACACAGTATCGGTATATGTAAAAATACACCCCAAAACACATTGCCCTACTTCTCCTGAGTACGGCGATACCACATGTGTGACACTTTTTTGCAGCCAAGGTGCGCAAAGGGGCCCAAATTCCAATGAGAATCTTTACGATTTCACAGGGCATTTTTTACGCATTTGGATTCCAAACTACTTCTCATGCTTTAGGTCCCCTAAAATGCCAGGGCAGTATAAATACCCCACAAGTGACCCCATTTTGGAAAGAAGACACCCCAAGGTATTCCGTATGGAGCATGTCGAGTTCCTAGAATTTTTTTTTTCTTTTTTTCTTACAAAGTCTCTTATTCCACTAACTTGTGACAAAAAATAAAATTTTACATGAACTCGCCATGCCCCTCACGAAATACCTTGGGGTGTCTTCTTTCCAAAATGGGGTCATATGTGGGGTATTTATACTGCCCTGGTATTTTAGGGGCCCTAAAGCGTGAGAAGAAGTC
The DNA here is from genome assembly GCF_905171765.1 of Bufo bufo. NCBI lineage: Eukaryota > Metazoa > Chordata > Amphibia > Anura > Bufonidae > Bufo > Bufo bufo. Next base: position 195,915,279 of record NC_053393.1, read on the forward strand.
TGGAATATAAATGTCTAAAAATTTTTACGCATTTGGATTCCGTGAGGGGTATGGTGAGTTCATGTGAGATTTTATTTTTTGTCACAAGTTAGTGGAATATGAGACTTTGTAAGAAAAAACAAAAAAACAAAAAAAAAACAATTTCCGCTAACTTGTGCCAAAAAAAATAATCTTCTATGAACTCGCCATGCCCCTCAAAAGTGATCTTTATAGCGCCGCAGCGATTTTACGGTGTTTTTGAAGTGACCAGAAAAAATAATAATTCTGTCACTGCGGTGGGGCGGAGTGAACGCAAGTGTGCGCACAAGATCAGGCCTGATCGGGCGAACACTGCGTTTTTTGTAGAGCCTATAGAACATGTCCTATTCTTGTCCGCAATTGCGGACAATAAAAGGCATTTTCTATATACAAACCGGATTCCAAAAAAGTTGGGACACTAAACAAATTGTGAATAAAAACTGAATGCAATGATGTGGAGATGGCAAATGTCAATATTTTATTTGTAATAGAACGTAGATGACAGATCAAACGTTTAATCCGAATAAATGTATCATTTTAAAGGAAAAATACGTTGATTCAAAATTTCACGGTGTCAACAAATCCCAAAAAAGTTGGGACAAGTAGCAATAAGAGGCTGGAAAAAGTATATTTGAGCATAACGAAGAGCTGGAAGACCAATTAACACTAATTAGGTAAATTGGCAACATGATTGGGTATAAAAAGAGCTTCTCAGAGTGGCAGTGTCTCTCAGAAGCCAAGATGGGTAGAGGATCACCAATTCCCACAATATTGCGCAGAAAGATAGTGGAGCAATATCAGAAAGGTGTTACTCAGACTTTGCATCTATCATCCTCAACTGTGCATAACATCATCCGAAGATTCAGAGAATCTGGAACAATCTCTGTGCGTAAGGGTCAAGGCCGTAAAACCATACTGGATGCCCGTGATCTCCGGGCCCTTAAACGACACTGCACTACAAACAGGAATGCTACTGTAAAGGAAATCACAGAATGGGCTCAGGAATACTTACAGAAACCATTGTCAGTGAACACAATCCACCGTGCCATCCGCCGTTGCCAGCTGAAACTCTACAGTGCAAAGAAGAAGCCATTTCTAAGCAAGATCCACAAGCTCAGGCGTTTTCACTGGGCCAGGGATCATTTAAAATGGAGTGTGGCAAAATGGAAGACTGTTCTGTGGTCAGACGAGTCACGATTCGAAGTTCTTTTTGGAAATCTGGGACGCCATGTCATCCGGACCAAAGAGGAAAAGGACAACCCAAGCTGTTATCAACGCTCAGTTCAGAAGCCTGCATCTCTGATGGTATGGGGTTGCATGAGTGCGTGTGGCATGGGCAGCTTGCATGTCTGGAAAGGCAACATCAATGCAGAAAAATATATTCAGGTTCTAGAACAACATATGCTTCCATCCAGACGTCATCTCTTTCAGGGAAGACCCTGCATTTTTCAACAAGATAATGCCAGACCACATTCTGCATCAATCACAACATCATGGCTGCGTAGGAGAAGGATCCGGGTACTGAAATGGCCAGTCTGCAGTCCAGATCTTTCACCTATAGAAAACATTTGGCGCATCATAAAGAGGAAGGTGCAACAAAGAAGGCCCAAGACGATTGAACAGTTAGAGGCCTGTATTAGACAAGAATGGGAGAGCATTCCTATTTCTAAACTTGAGAAACTGGTCTCCTCAGTCCCCAGACGTCTGTTGAGTGTTGTAAGAAGAAGGGGAGATGCCACACAGTGGTGAAAATGGCCTTGTCCCAACTTTTTGGGGATTTGTTGATACCATGAAATTCTGATTCAACATATTTTTCCCTTAAAATGGTACATTTTCTCAGTTTTATGTTCTATTCTGAATAAAATATTAGAAGTTGGCACCTCCACATCATTGCATTCAGTTTTTATTCACTATTTGTATAGTGTCCCAACTTTTTTGGAATCCAGTTTGTAGTTCTGGCAATGTGCGGATCCGCAAAATGCGGAAAGCACATTGCCGGTGTCCGTGTTTTGCGGATCCGCGGTGTCCGTGTCCGCAAAACACATACAGACGTCTGAATGGAGCCTTACAGGGGGGTGATCAATGACAGGGGGGTGATCAGGGAGTCTATATGGGGTGATCATGTCTGTTTTACTAAATCATTTTATTCTCTTTGTAATAATACTGGGACATCTATTCATATAATTCTATGTGGTTGTATTCCTCAGTTATTGCTACTAGAAGTTTGTCATTGAACTTGCAACAGGGTGTTATCAATGTGGGGGTATCCCTGTACAGCATGACACTTACCAGTACTGTCAGTGTAAGACCTGGCAGGGACACTGCTCCACTGATAATGCCCAACTGCACATTAGTTAATAAACTTCTAGTTGCAATAGCAGAACAACATAGAGTTATAAGAAAAGATTCTCCATGATTACATGGGGAATGCAAGTAGTTACTAAAACAGACAGGTCAGAAGAGGTGTTGAAGCAGAAACAGCTTCTAGCAATTTCAATAATAGTGCTTTTTAATCCAAGAAAAGATGGTACAAGCAGCCCAGCAAATCTGGGCTGCTTGTACCATCTTTTCTTGGATTAAAAAGCACTATTATTGAAATTGCTGGAAGCTGCCTCTTCTTCAACACTGATTATATGAACTGGCTTTTGGATACAGCTCTGGAGGCGTGTATCCAGGTTCCCAGGACGTGACTCCTTAGGTGGGTGCTGTATTTGTTTCATTTTACAGGTTAGGAGAGGTGACAGGTCCTCTTTAATTCTTTGACCAAGTGAAAATAAAATGTATAAATTGTAATACTTGCATAACCTTTCCATATAATACTATTACATTTCAAAATATCCTTCTCATTCACATTCACGGATCTTTATAGGCAGCTGTATCACGCATGAAAAATCTAACTTTTGTTTTTAAGTCCAACTTCTAAATAACAAACTCAATGGGCTTCATTTAAAATCTGAAGTAGTACCAAGAAAAGGAAAATCTTTAATATCAACTATGAAACATGCATTTCATAAAGTTTAGAGACATATAGTGTATGCTCTATTAATTTTACTGCACTGTTTGGAACTATCCATCTGTTTAAAGGTTAACGGTTTTAAAACTTTTTACTGGTTTCTATTTTCTACCTTACTTTTCTCTGCCACAGATGTATTAAATAGTGAATACATGACTAAAGCATGGTTTAAATTGTCTCAAAATTCTCAAATAATATTTTACCACAAATGTGGGATATGTTGTAATTGAATGGGTGCCAACCATGTTGAAAAATGGAACAGTGATGAAAAAGAAGATGAATTATCATTTTCAATAGAGATGAGCAAAGTTTTTGAAAATTAGATTCAGACACATTGCCAAATTTTTTAAACATATTTGCTTAGTTCTGAATTAATTTGTCATGAAGCACAATAAATCAGCTATAGCCTAATATATTCTGTGTACATTACTGTACATTTTAACAACATGCATAGCTAGTCCTTTCTGGTAGCAAAACAGTTACTGTGCGTCAGTATGACAGGCAAGTCTCATACAGTATATGGATGTGCACATCATCCTACAGGCCACCAACAGTCCTAGCTAACCCTTAGCTAAACAAAAAAAAAAAAAGCATACAGCAGTCTTTAGTACAAGACCTGTGTCCCAATGACTCTTTAGTGGGAAAAAAAGACATGGATGCAGTGCCAATTAAGTAGTGGAGAAAATAGAGCGGGCAAGTATTCAGTTAAGTGCCTCACTTCTAATATGACAGCAGTAATAAATATATGGAGAGAGAGCGCTTGGGTGTGGGGTGACAGGGGAGGGGGCGAGGGTTGGTCTCCTGTGTTGCCATTATGGAGGAATTTATCCAAATTGCCTAATACTTAATTCTGTTATTAAGTATGTTACCCAATTGTATTCAGAGGGAATTTTTAAAACCTTCCTGGATTTAAAGGATGAAGTCCAGCTACCCCGAACTAGTCTTTTTAGATATTTACAACTAAGGCGTACAAAGATAGAAGGCTCAACACCTGGACGGGTAGATAACGGTGGGTGCACTGTTCACTGGGTCACCTACCCAGTACGAATAAGTAATAAAAAAAGGGGAAAGAGCAGGCACATCCACGTTCTGGGTTATAGGTCAGCAGTTTTCTTCAATAATAAAATCAGCAATTTAATTCAATAATAAAATAAAATCAGTACTAAAATCCCATATCAGCCATCACATTCAATCAATATACACAGCATTCAACATGGCAGCAATATAAGGTAGTAGCAGCAATATAGCAGCAAAGATAAATGGCAGCAAGAATGTAAATGCAATGTGTCCAGTGGTAGCAGCAATATAGTCCAATATTCAACTCTATAAGTTGTCAGAATAACTCAGTCCATACAGGTATTGATCACGTAAACAAACGGATATATTAGGTCTCCTTTAGATGATAAACAGGTTGGAAGAAGTCCCACTCATACATTCGTGGAGTCATAATATGGGGATCACCATCAGGAGTCTGATAGACAGCCCAAAATATGCTGATTTCACGAGGTCAGGAGCGTTCCGCTGTGTAGCTTAGTGGGTGTGTCTCGTGACTCTGTAGGTCAGTAGGCTACTGGCTACTGAGGAAGAGGCAAGTAGCCTCGAAATGCGTCTAGCCACCAGCGAACTGCGGCTTAATTTTTTTGCCATCGTTCCGGACCTAAAGTATAAAGACATTGTGCGCACAAAAGAAGAAATCTTACACAGTTCTCCATAATGCATAGGACCTGTGGATCACCTGACCAGACCATCTGATCTGGTTGTCAAGGTCACCTGACCTACAGAGTCACGAGACACACCCACTAAGCTACACAGCGGAGCGCTCCTGACCTCGTGAAATCAGCGCCCCTGTGAACGGCCTCTACTCTCCGCTTCCTGGACTGTGCCCGAGTATACACGTGAGTAGGCAATTCTCTGCCAAGATAATTCACAGGACACACCAGAAGACATCAAGCGGTAAGAGTTCTCAGTGACATATTTAACAAATATCACTATCTACATATTTTGGGCTGTCTATCAGACTCCTGATGGTGATCCCCATATTATGACTCCACGCATGTAGGAGTGGGACTTCTTCCAACCTGTTTATCATCTAAAGGAGACCTAATATATCCGTTTGTTTATGTGATCCATACCTGTATGGACTGAGTTATTCTGACAACTTATAGAGTTGAATATTGGACTATATTGCTGCCACCACTGGACACATTGCTGCTATTACATTCTTGCTGCTATTTATCTTTGCTGCTATATTGCTGCTACTACCTTATATTGCTGCCATGTTGAATGCTGTGTATATTGATTGAATGTGATTGCTGATATGGGATTTTAGTACTGATTTTATTTTATTATTGAATTAAATTGCTGATTTTATTATTGAAGAAAACTGCTGATCTATACCCCAGAAGGTGGTTGTGCCTGCTCTTTCCCCCCTTTTTTCTTTTTACAACTAAGACATGCCTGTGCAGAATAATTTGGAAGAGGTAAGATCAGGATAAAATAAGGAGAGATCGAAAAAATTTCTAGATAAACAGTCTTGTACAAACCAGTATCTTCCTTCTATTTAGCGCTTCTGCATCAACTAGCCTCCCCGCTGTCCAGTGCCCTGGCAAGATGGAAGGTTGACATTCTGAGGTTAGAGGATAGACATGAAAAGGAGTTAATGTATAACTGGTGAAACACAGTCAAATGTGCTAGGGATCAGTTGATACTGGTCAAGTGGTTACACCCTGTTTATCTGACCCCGGTCAGATTGGAACGAATACTCCAACTCAATAGCTTTTTATGTACTAGGGGTGATGGAGAGAGGGGCACCTTGAGTCATATGATCTACAACTGCCCGGTAATCACAGAGTATTGGTCAGTGGTCCATGAGTTCTTTAATCTGAAACTAGGATTGCCTGGGTATGCTCCCCAGAAAATAGCTTGCTATGATTGGTTAATGATCTGCTGCAAACCAAATATTCTAGGATACTTTATAAAATTCTAATGATCTATGCTAGGAAGTCTATCCTGCTGAACTGGAAGCCCCCTAAAGTCCCCGCAGTCCAACATTGGATGCAACTTATCGAAGCGGTCTTGACAATGTACAAACTGACTTATCTTTCCAGATGAAGTCTAGAGAGATTTGATAAAATATGGGGTCCATGGTTAGCTCCTAGGACATCAGTAGCTTAGCTGAAGATGAGAGGCCTGCGGCGCTGCGGGGGTGTGTATGAGTGAGTGAATGGTATTTAAGTTCATAATGCAACTATCAAAAAGCAATGGCAAGCTTAGGCTACTTTCACACCTGCGTTCGGTGCGGATCCGCACCGATAATGCAAATGCTTGTATCCGTTCAGAACAGATACGTTTGCATTATTCTTTTAAAAAAAAGTCTAAGTCAAAACGGATCCGTCCTGACTTACATTGAAAGTCAATGGGGGACAGATCTGTTTTCAATTGCACCATATTGTGTCAGTGAAAATGGATCCGTCCCCATAGACTTAAATTGTAAGTTAGGACGGATCCGTTTGGCTCCGTATCGTCAGGCGGACAACAAAACGCTGCAAGCAAAACACATACGGTTGTGTGCATTAGGCTCATTCTTCACTTATTTGGTCAGTTAGTGGTTGAAAACACAGAACAGGTGCAGATCTTTTCATGATACCTTATCTGAGAGTAGCATTGGCTTCTGATTTGGCTCACCATACAGTAACTTTTAGAATTAAATGACTGAAGTGTGAACTCAGCCTTATAGGTCAATGTTAGCGTCAGGTCAATGTTAAAGGGTTTCTATCACTTCCTATCACATATTTAGGTGTCAGACACTAGCGATCCGCTAGTGTCTGCTCTAACAAACCATCCTAATATGATAGGTTTTGGGGCAGCCGTTTTGCTAAAATAACAACTTATATCTATATGCTAATGAGCCTCTAGGTGCTATGGGGGCATCATTAGCACCTAGAGGCTCCGTCTACCTTC